>NC_134488.1:4586454-4764862 GCF_040206685.1 Ascaphus truei
GGGTTGTCTGTATGATAATAAGGGTGCTTCAGGGAAGACCTGTTGCAGTCTTGTATCTTCCTGGAGGATGGGTTTAGTTTCCTGGCGATCTTGCGTAGGGCTCCTAGGTGTGGGTTATATGTGACCACCAAATGTACCCTGTCGCTTGTCTCCTTCTGTTTGTATTCAAGGAGATCACTTCTTGGTATTCTGGTGGCTTTGTGAATTTGCTGGTCTACAATTCTGTGGTTATATCCACGGTTTATAAAGTCTGATCTCAAGGCTTTAATCCGCTGGTCTCTGTCTGCTGTGTCGGAGCATATCCGGTTGCATCGTATGGCTTGACTGTAGATGGTTGCATGTTTGGTGCGTGTCGGGTGGAAGCTGTTGTCCCTCAAATAGCTGGCTCTGTCTGTAGGTTTGCGGTATACAGAAGTCTGTATTTGGTTGTTCTTTATAGTAATGGAGGTGTGTATATATATATAGTATCACAGAGACAGTCAGCACACTGATGTAGAGCATAAGGCAGATGCTAGTCCCATAGAAGAACACACAGCACATAGTTACCAGTCCAAGAACCAGTAAAGGAGCCAGCATACAGCAGGGAGTAATCCAAAAAGCAATTGTATTGAGAACAAACAGTTACACGAAAGCCAACGTTTTGGTCCCACAGGGAGACCTTCCTCAGGGCCATGCAAACACCAAATGTGAGTGACCCACATATATACCCACCCAGAGTGCACCACAAACAAAATACACCAATCACCAACACCCAATCAGTATCAAGATGCACCTCACCTGACTGTCCCACAACACTAGTCAATACCTGTAGAGGAATCATGCCTTCCACACCTACGACCGGAGGGAGTTCAATGCTGCAATCAGAACGGCCCGTTCTGAAGTCATTGCCTTGCGTCTTGTGCCGGTATTCGCAGCGCATCACCTATCACGCATGCGCATCCAAAAATGCTGTGAGCCGGGGAGTCAATGGAGAAAACGCAACTGCATACTGAATCAGGACACCGGAAACGTCAATAGTATCCCTGGCAACCTCAGACGCCAGCAGACAGCTAGCGCATGCGCACTATTAGTAATAAATAACAGGGACAGCACCGCATCCACGGGCACAGTCAGGCAGCAAATACATGTAACCATAACTTTGTGGTTAAACTGCTAGCTACTTAAAGCCAGATCAGGGGTATATATATGGTAGAGAGGGACATATCTAAAGCGTGCATATACATCTTGATACATAAAAAAACAAGGGAAGTGAGATTGTGCAGGGGAAGTGAAGCTATGGTGAACATTTGAAATCACAGATGATGGAAAATAGATCATAAAGATAATCCTAAAAACACACACATGCAATTTCAGCAGTAGAGGCATATATCTAGAGCAATCACAGAAAACAACCCAATTGTAACTACTCGTTTAGGCCACCAGGTGCCAATGTCCATAATTCATAAATAAGTCTGGCCTCCTGTTGTAACAAGATTTTGCCCCTGTCACCACCCCGTGTGGGTACAGGGACCTGAAAAATAGGCATGCATCCAAGCGTGGCCAAGGAATGTCTCTGTTCTTTAAAGTGTCTGGCAACGGGGAGACATTTTAGGTCCATGTCATTGACCCCACTCGATAGGGCTTTCCTGATTGTAGTGCGATGCATGGCCATCCACTCTTTCAGCATCCTCACAGTCTTGCCGATATACAGGAGTCAACAAGGACATCTGATGTAATAAACCACGAATTTGGATTCGCAATTGAGTGCTTGCTTGATTTTAATAGGTATGCCCGTGTGCGGGTGATTATAACTCGGGCACTGCTGCATGAACTGGCAATTCATGCAGCCGTGGCACCAATACGAGCTGGGTTTTTTGGCCAACCAGGTTTTAGAGATAGCATATTTCTCTATGGGATCAGAACCAGTAACCATATCGCCAATACTGGGGCCTCGCCGAAAACAGAACGATGGTTCTTTGGCACCCGCACCAATCCTCTCGTCGTTTTCCAAGATGCGCCAGTTGTCCCGGATGCTTCGCTTAATCTCATTTGAGGCTGTACTGAAGGTGCTGACAATATTGAGTATTAGTGACCTGTCTATTGGGCACTGGTGTCAGCAGCACACTCCTGTTGATTTTGTGCAACCTTCTGTAAAGCATACTGGATATCCTTAGCACAATAGCCCCTCTCCTGGAAGCATGCAGCCATCTGTATGAGGGCCCTTTGTGTCTCCTCCGGATCGGTCGGTCGTAATCCTCTTCACTCTTAGGAGCTGTGAGTAAGGGAGACCCTTCTTCAATGGCAGTGGGTGATGGCTAGCTGCACATATTAGTGAATTCTTATCGGTGCTACTCCGATAGTTTGGTAGCGAACATGCCACCAGATTTATATACTATTGTGTCAAGGAAAGCAATTTCCTTGATGTTATAATTAAGGGTAAAGCGTATTGTAGATGGAATCTCATTCAAAGAAGACACAAACGCTATCAACTCCTCTTCACTGCCATCCCACAAAATAAAGACATCATCGATATAGCGGAGATATTTGACAATGTGCTGTCCATAGGTCCATCGTGTAGAATGTGCATTCGCTCATATAGGTCCATAAACAGATTCGCTTAGGACGGCGCCATGTTTGAACCCATGGCCGTCCCTGTGAGCTGTAAATAATGATGTTTCTTGAATCTGAATTTTTTTTTTGTGTAGGATAACCTCAATCAGCAGCATAAGGAATTCCACAGGAGGACCTTGCTGTACACCAAATTCTTCAAATTTCGTACGCACCGCTTCCAAGCCTTCAGTATGGGGGATATTAGTGTACAAACTGGACACATCCAAAGTGACAAAGATGCAGTCTGTTGTATCAATGGAAAGGTCACTAAGCTGCTTGATAAAATCCGTTGTATCATGATATATGATAAAAAGGAAGAGCAGTGAAATCAGCGCTAATGCGGTGAATGTGAATAGTGACACAATATAGGTGACAATAATATATACAATACACTTTACACTTAAAGTGGAGGCTGCCTAGGTAAGAAGGTTAACACAAACCAATACAGATAATACAAAAAAAAAGGGGAAAACCGGCGCCTCTGAAATATAAAAATCTAACCAAATATAAAGTCCAACATGAATGGAGAGGAGTCCTGGGAGAAGTCTTCGATGAAGTCTCAATGGGGACAAACAAACATTTAAGACAAAAACAGAAAAGACACAAGAAAAAAGATCATAAAGATCATAGACACAAGAAAAAACATCGAGACTTCATCGAAGACTTCTCCCAGGACTCCTCTCCATTCGTGTTGGACTTTATATTTGGTTAGATTTTTATATTTCAGAGGCGCCGGTTTCCCCCTTTTTTTTTTGTATCATGATATATGAACCCATCTTGGCTACCAGTGGCTGCATGTAGAAATCCACAAATTGTGAGAAAGGGTGGCATAACGACCCCCGAGCTGAGATGATAGGTCTGCCCGGGGGCGCAACACTACTCTTGTGTATCTTCGGGAGATTATATAACACTGGCATCACTGGATAATCTTGAGTCAGGAATTTGCTTGTTTCTTCTGATATCCAGGTGTTGTTAAGTCCAAGTTGGATGATGCCATCAATTTCCCTTATGTACGCTACCGTCGGGTTTCCAGGTAATCGCCTATAATGATGTGCCACCGAGAGTTGTTGCTCAATCTCATGTTTGTAATAGTGATAGTTGAGAACAACAATCCCACCACCTTTATCCGCAGCCCTCACAATAATCTCTCTATTGTCCCGTAATGTTTTGAGGGCTGTTCGCTCATCTCTGGACAAATTATAGAAACTGGTCTTCAAGCTGTTACAAGAGTCCTTGGTAAGCAGATTCATAAATGTGGCAATGTTCAGATTAGTGGAATGAGGATCGAAAGTGCTACTAGGTTTAAATGGATTTGTAATACTGCCACTGGATGGGACAGCTGTACCGCTCTTCAGAAGAAATCCTTCAGCTTCAGATGTCTGTGCAGTCTGTACATGTCCACCTCCCATTTAAACGCATCCTGCGTGTGGGTGGGCACAAAGGATAGACCCTTTTGTAGGACACTTCTCTCCGCAGCAGTTAAAGAATAGTCCGAAAGGTTATATATCACCGTCTCGCCGGCTATGTCTTGGATCCCCTTGTCGTTTTGCCTTTGCGCACGGAATATCGCCGATCTCCGGCCACCTCTCCTGATGGTTCTCCTTGTGTTGCACCGTGTGGCGGTATCCTGGCCCAGCCCCCGTTGCCTGACCCTAAAAAAGGCTCCATCGAGGCACTATCCGGTGCATCGGATTGGTCCGTGTCACTGGTGGTGTATCCCAGTTTGGCAGTGCCATCACGTTTGGACCGTGGCTGATACCGGTGTTGCTGCCCACTTCTGACACCCTTTGTCTCACCCAGACCAAGTAGCCACCGGTATACATTCCGCTCTTTGTAATCAGCAGTAACCTGCCGGAGCTTCTTTCTTGAATTTGATCAAATTGGCCCGATAAGTGTTCACTGTGGTCTGAATCTTATTGATCCAATCCGTGCCCGTGCCTGCCGCTAGGGTCTCTCGATGCTTGGTGTCAATGAGGTCAATGTCCCTCTTCAACTTGGCGATTTCTTTGCTTGATTGGTCAATGACCAGGATCATCAAATCGAAAGAGCACTTATTTAAGATGGCAATCCATCGCTTGCAGAATTCCACATCGCTCCTGCCTATGGTGGGTTGGTTCTTCACCCTAAAGCCTCTGGGCAGCATCCTCACCTTGTGATAGTGGGACAAGGTGACGCCATGTAAATAAAAGTCCACTTCACGTTTTTTTAGCTTGATAAGATGCTTAAAAATATCCACCGCTTTGTCTGGACTTGTAACTATGATATATAGGTACATATATATATGTGTATATATATATATTTATATATATATACATATAAACACACACACATACACAGACACACACACATACACAGACACACACACATAGGCTTAAGGGTTTTCCATGTAATGTGGTCTTGAGACAAAAGGTGGCACGTTGAGTCAATAAAAGTCACTTTTTTGCATATAGGAGTGCCTGCCATCTAGCATACAGTGCTTCCACTGCAGCAAGGGATTTCTGGGAAATGACATGCAAATGAACACACAGTGCCACCTTTTGTCTCAAGACCACATTACATGGAAAACCCT
The DNA here is from genome assembly GCF_040206685.1 of Ascaphus truei. NCBI lineage: Eukaryota > Metazoa > Chordata > Amphibia > Anura > Ascaphidae > Ascaphus > Ascaphus truei. The sequence goes on from NC_134488.1 coordinate 4,591,613, forward strand.
TAAGCCTAAGTGTGTGTGTGTGTGTGTGTGTGTATATATATATCATTTGCATGTTATTTCCCAGAATCCTTTGCTGCAGTGGAATCACTGTATGCTAGGTGGCAGGCACTCCTATATGCAAAAAAGTGACTTTTATTGACTCAATGTTACCACTGGGACCTTTCTCAAGAGCTCAAGAGAAAGGTCCCAGTGAGGACCGAAACGTTGAGTCAATAAATGTCACTTTTTTGCATATATGAGTGCTTCTCCCTTTTTCCCTTTTTCTTTATCTTTTTGGACAGTATGTACCCCCCCCTTTAACTTTCTTTTTTGTTTTGTGCGCGCCCCGTTTCTGAATATATATATATATATATATATATGTTTTTGTCACTTTTTTTACCCACCACAACCTTAATAAATGTGGTGATTACCTACTCTTTTAATCTCAAATGAGCAAATGCCAGCAACCACCCTCACACTGATGATACCCATCAAGGTTGAAACATGTCTGTGAGTGGGTTAACTGACTTTGCATCTCCCAAGTCCTTGCTTAAAAGCTGTGTTTAAAGCAGCATGCATTGGCTAAGGGTTGCTCATGTAATGTGAGCTTGAGATAAAAGGTGGCACTGTGTGCTCATTTGCATGTCATTTCCCAGAATCCCTTGCTGCAGTGGAAGTGCTGTGTGCTGGGCGATAATGGTGAAAGACAGGGTTGCAGACCTGTCTAAGACATGCAAATCAATATACAGGAATATTTACAGTTGCTATATATATATGTAGCCCTCTTTGTGACTGCATGCACTAAGGAACTACGGTGTTGCATGTACCTGTGGCTTCAGGAGCTCTGAGCCTCCGCTATTTGGGAGCCTGGGGTCATACCCTTACTTATCACGGTGCAGCGCCTCCACTTGCCCAGGATCCCCATGATAGAGAATATACCCTAAGCAAGAACATAACAACCATATTGTGCAACAGCAACCTTTTATGTATTATGCATACTGAACGGAATAAATGCAGAATATATATCTTAACGCTACACACACACAGTGGCTCGGCCACACCTTATCAGGGATAATGTTCTGTACACAGGTGGCTCTGCCACTCTCCCTAGGAGTATGTCCTATAACCAGTATCTGTATTGTACCATATGGTTTCACACTGATGCCCCAATTAGTTAGTGGGAGGCGGGATCAGCGCCTGTTGACCGGTGTAGGTGCACTTGTAGACAATGATACCTTCCGATCACTGCGATGACCGTCACACTCCACACAGGGTCCTTAGCGTTGTTCCAGCCTTTCGCCGACACTCCGTTATGCTGCGCCGTCTGTATCCAATCCAAGATGGCGACCGCAGCTCCGCAGCTCCAACCGCACTAAAGGGAAACGTCCCTAACAGCTATGGCCGTCCCTACAAAACGGCACCCTACGATGACAGGGGAATGCTCCTCGGGCCTGGGGAATGTCTCTCACCTAAGCGGGAAGGTCACTGACCCTCCGCTTACGCACACGAGGTTCCGCCAACCTCCTCCTTCACCTCCCTCTCGTGTCTGACCCACCGCCCACACGCATCCTGTTCCTCTATCCAGAGTCTCACACCCGATTGGTCCTCAGCCTCAGCTGACTCTCTCACAGTTCAGAGTTCAGAGTCTCTACAGATTGGTTGCCCTTCGCGCGCTTCTCTCGCGCATGCGCAGCCTAACTTGTACACAGTGACCTTGCTGGCAAAAGGACAATATGGCGCTTCCTTTGCAAATGACAGCGCGGAACCTTTATATATATGCACATCCTTACATATATATATATATATACACACATACATAAACACACACACACACAAATAAATGTTTTAAAACATATAAGAGCCCTACGACAAGTTCTTTATGCCTAAAATATAACTGAAGTCATCAACAGCAGATGAGCTATTCCATTGTAGGGCATTTTCTTGAAGCAGGAATATGGCAAGGGTACAACTTTCAGTGAGAAATTACACATAATAATACTACTAACAAGCACTCTATTAGAGGTACAGTATAAAATACACAAAAAAATACAGATCATTTATAAAAATATATTAAGTCTATTAGTAGAATATAATCACACAGGTAGTGCAAAACACTAACTCAAAGAAACAGAATAAATCGGAAATAGAGCAGGCAGCAGCCTAAATACCGGAACCTGGCAAATTATATTTTTGTACTATTCCAGTAGACAATGTCCTGTACTAATATACAGGTGCAGTTGGCTGTTGTCGACCGAATCACGGGACAAAATCGCTGCCAATTCTCCAAATACTCCGTGAGTGGGCCGCAGCAGATTTAATGGCCCATCGGATTTGCACAGCGGGGGTCCCTGCGTTTGAATGGGACTCCAGCTGTGTGAATCCTACCGGGCTTCACCTGTCTGTAAGAGACGCCCAGTAAGAGATAAACGGAATCTGTCACTCTACCTGCGCGCCTCTAACAGGACATCGCGGGGCTTTTATTTAAGTAATAATCCCCAAGAACAGGTGTCAATAATGCCCTGGCTGGAAGAGTTGAAGGCCCGAGGCGAAGCCGAGGTAACCCAGCCAGGGCATTATTGGCCAGTAATGCCCTCTTCTTCGGGGATTATTACTATTATAGGCTAAATGTATGCTTATTTCATAAATAATAGACACTTTTGTATAGTTAAATAGATTTTTTTATTAAAATAAAAATGGTAAATACAGGAAACCACCTCTATATACGCTTACACTGCAGATATCTATATCACACACTGCCGCCCCCTCTGTGTACACACACACACACACACACACACACACAAACTGCTGCTACATACTCACACACAAACTGCTGCTACATACTCACACACAAACTGCTGCTACACACACACACACACACACAAACTGCACATACACACAAACTGCACACACACACAAACTGCTACACACACACACACACACACACACACACACACACACACACACACACACACACACACACACACACACACACACTGGAGCTCTAGACACACAACACAGCACCTCCTCTACACTCACAACACAGCACCTCTACACACAGCACCTCTACACACACACACACACACACACACACACGCACACACAAACTGCTGCCACACACATGCTACACTGCTGCTGACACTGACACACTGGAGCTCTATACACACACACAGCACCTCTACACAGATATACAACACAACAGCACAGCACAGCACACACACTGCAGCCACAAAGAAACTGCAGACAGCCACTTACTTATTTGCTTTGCAGACTCTCTCTCTCTCCCCCTCCGTTCCCCCACCAATTAAACTGAATCTGCTCAGAAAATCTCAGTCAGCTCGGGAGGGGGAGGAGTCAACCCGTGGCTGATACTTCCTGACCAATCCCAAAGTTACTTCATTCTAACCAATCATCTGCCCTGTCTCAGCTGTTCTGAAAGCTGATTGGCTGGAAATAAACACATTGAAAACTGCACTTTGCAAGCGGCTAAAATTCCAGGCATTACTGATTGGATAATACCCGGAATTTTAACCAATCAGAGAGCAGGGTTTTCAATAATGCCCGGAATTTTACTGCTTTAGCCTATAATTTATAATATTTATTTTATTGTAGCAGGGGGTCTCCGGAGCTGAACCGCATTGATTTCTGGTCCCCTTACTTTCCAAGATACAGACCCCGGTATCCCCGCAATGTTAAAATCATCTGTGTCACATGACAGGGGGATTTAAAGCCTGCAGGGGGATTCTGGCACCCCATAATGGGGCCTGTATCTCGTGAAGCAGGGGGTCCCTGAGGCTGAAGTCAATGCGGTTCAGCTCAGGAGATCCCCTGCTCCCGCACACTATTAGTAAAAATAAAATTTAAGAAGCTTTATTACCTTAGCAGCTAGGAACTACGGTAATGATTTTTTTACATTTTACTTTTTGGCTTTTGTTACTAGTGTGCGGGAGCAGGGGGCCTTCCGAGCTGAACCTTGTAAATTTCAGCCTCTGCGACCCCCTACTTCCCAATTTACAGGCCCCAGTATGGGGTGCCGGTATCCCCCTGCAGGATTTAAATCCCCCTGTCATGTGACACAGATGATTTTAACATGTCGGGGATACCGGCACCCCATAACGGGGCCTGTATCTTGGGAAGTAGGGGGTCCCCAGAACTGAAATCAATGCGGTTCAGCTCCGGAGACCCCCTGCTACAATACTGTGTGATTAAAATAAAAGCCCCTCGATCACCTGTTAGAGGCATGCAGGTAGAGTGACTGATTCAGGTCTCTGTAACTGCGCATCTCTTACAGACAGGGGAAGCCTGGTAGGATTCACACTGCAGGGGACGACGCCCCCCTCTCCTCCCCCTCCTCCCGACAACAGCTAGCGGCAGCTGTAGTATTTACAATGAATACTTTAATCCCTCAAATTCACCAGTCACATGTTCCTCTAGGAAATCTTGTTATAGTTCCATACGGTATATATATTTATCTATTAGTGTATAAAAATACATTTCTAATCCAGTGGTTTCAATAATGTCTACTGCTGTATGTTTCACAGTCTGATAAATTATGCATGCTTAAATCTTTTTGAATTCCCTTAGTCATGAAGCATATTACAAAACCCCTCACTCGCATGCTTGAAGAAAGAAGGATTGCATTGAAAAAATTCAGTTAACTAATTTAAAAAAAAAACATTTTGTGCACATCTGTAAACACCAATATGAATCCCTGACCTGAAAATCATATAATCCAATTCAGTAAAGTGCCCCGAAATAAAGTAATTTAAGCAAGGCTGCATAGAGCTGGATCTGAGACTTCAAAGTCTTTACCAAAACAACTCCTTCCTGCAGGAATGCTCTGTTGAGCTTCAGACAAAACATTTCCAGCTCCAGTCAGGTCTCAGCTGTCAAATCCTACACAATCCTTCATGCTAAGAGGGGCAGCAACATCTGGGTAGAGCTAAACAGGGACTGCTGTATCGTTTATTTGTAAGGCACCAGCATATTACGAAGTGCTGTACAATGGGGGTACAGAAATTTGATAATGACAAACATGCACAAACCGATACAAAGAGGTAATGAGGGTCCTGTTCGTGAGAGTTTACAATCTAGAGGGAACGGGGAACAATGTTGGAACAAAAGGAAAAGTGACTGCTCATTGTAGGATGAAGTATACCTCAGGATGTAGTATGGCCCAGTCAGGCAGGTGATCACATTAAGGTTTGACAGTGGGAATGTTAGAGGGTGTTACATAGTATGGAGATCGGTTAAGCCACACAGCTGGTCCCAATGGGGTTGGAGGTGGGATGTTAGAGGTATGCCAGATGGGCTTCCTTTTAGGAAGTTTTTAAATGTCTGAAAGCTGGGAGGCAGGGGGAGGCAGAGTCTGAGGAATATGTGGTACAGAATTCCAGAGAGCTTGCAGCACGGGAGAAATCTTGTAGGCTGGAGAGAGAGGAGTTGATGGGACAGGAAGAGAAGCGGATGTCGTGGGCATAACGTAGGTGGTGTTTGTGGGATATATTTGTGGATGAGGGCTGAGATGCAACTGGTGGGCAGAGTTGTTGAGAGCTTTCTAAGTGAAAGTTAGGGTTTTCAATTTGATTCTAGAGGATATGGGAAGCCAGTGCAGGGATATGCATAATGGAGCAGTGATATGAGCCTGGCAGCAGAATTTTGAATGGATTGGAGTTGGGATAGGCAGACAAGGAGAATACCTGCTAGGGGAAGGTTACAGAAGTCAAGTCGTAACAAGATGAGTGAGTGAATTAGGATTTTAGTTTCATCATGAGTGAGAAAAGTGTGTATCTTGGCAATATTTCAGACGTTGAGACGGCAGAACTTGGAGGGACTGAATGTGAGGAATAAAGGAGAGATCAGAGTCAAACATGACCCCTAGACAGCAGGCTGGAAGTGTTGAAGAGATTATGGTGTTATTAACAGTAACTGAGGGTTTCGTTGTAGGTGTGGCAGTGCAAGAGGGAAAGAGAATAAGTTCTGTTTTGGACATATTAAACCTCAGGTAACGGTAGGACATCCAGGAGGAGATTGCAGAGAGATAGTTGGTGACACACGACAGGAGAGTGTGGGAGAAGTCAGGGGAGCAGAGGTAAATTTGGGTGTTATCTGCATTGGAGATGATACTAAAAGCCAAAAGAGCAGAGGGCCAAGGACAGAGCTTTGTGGGACCAAAACAGAAAGAGGGAGTTAAGAGGAGAAGACACAACAGAGAGGGAAACACTGAAAGAACAGTTGGATAGGTAGGATGTGAACCAGGAGAAGGCAGCGTCACAGAGAGGCCAATGGAGTGGAGAGTGTTTAGGGAAGGGGGTGATCAAATGTGTCCAAGGCAGTGGAGATCAAGGAAAAATTAAGCATTAAATAGATGCGCATTACAAGTGCAAAATGCTAATTTGCTAAATTCTTTACAAACGCTGGGTTTGCTTAATGCCGAGACTATAAATAGTCCACAACCATGTTCACTCACACTATCTGACAATATTTTGTTGAAAGTTTGTGAAGAGAGCAAAGCAACTTCTCTACGCAACATATAGATAGAAATGCAATTTTCTATTTTAAACATGAAAGTGGAATTTACCATTAAAGTTATTGAGCTGTGTTATCAGTCCCATCACTGCAAGATAAATAATGAGAGCTTTAACAGTGCACCCAAACAAAAAGGTGCGCTGGTTAAGAAAACATTAGACACCCAAATCAAAGGTATCTACTGACTTAAAACAAGCAGGACAGGGTTTATGAAAAGCTGTGCATGTGTAATTTACTACACAGCAATAGCCCAGCAGTGAACTTGATGGCGGTGCCTTCGGTGCCAGTGCACCGAGCCCCGCGCTTACAGAGGCCCTCCGCTTTTCCCCACATTTATTAAACTGAAATCCAGGGGAGTACAGGGCTTCTATGTTTCTTACCTTGTCTAGCGGCATCTCCTCGTTTGGCGTCGTGACGTCGCATAGTGTCACGTTGTCATGCAATGTGATGTCACAGAGCAACATAACGTCACAGTGCGCCGCTATGCTAAGTCGTTGGAAGAGGCGATGCCGAGCCAGCCCATGTAATAGACCTCGCAAAAGCATCACAAAATTCCCAGCCGACCCTGCACCAGTACCTAATGTATATTTGCTCTCTGGAGTGAGGTGGAATAACTCTGACCTGTAATGAGGTGGGGGTAGTTGCTGGATGACATCGTGAATTTTCACTAGTCGCTCCTCATCTGTGGCCGCAGAGACCGCATCCTGTATGGAAAGGAAATTGCACAGTCCTGTGAGCCATATGATGGACATGATGATTGCACAATGTTATGTACTGCACAGTTCCAGGGGTGCTCAAAGGCACTTATACGAAAATATAAATGCTAGTAACAGCAGTGTAGATATTGCTCACACATGGTCCTGCCAATCATTCACTTTATGCAAAAAAGTGGGCATAAGTCAATAAACACTGCTGCCCCATTCTCACACAATGGTCTGCCTAATTCTTCCTTTATATAAACAAGTAGTGGAGGCAGTTCATTTTACACACACTGCATATCCACAACCTTCAGTGATACATACAAGAATAGCATATCAAGAGTACACAAAACGCAAAAAGATTTAAAACTAGATGCACAGTAATACTGTACAAAGTTTAATGTAATAAAGGCAAGTAATAAATACTAGCAAACACAACAAATATCCTTGAAAAAATATATTTTAGCCGCATTACGTAAAACAAACCGACTATCCTTAGGACAACTGCAAAGTGAAAATAAGCCTCTAGTGATTGTCTCTCTGAGGACCAAAACAAATATGTTTTATACAATTCTATGTGATGTGTGTGCTGGTATTTATTCCTCGTCTTTATTACAAGGACAGAATATGAATGCACAATTTAAGTCTCCCCTGGACAGTTACAGTTTTGCGTCAAGAGATCAATTTGTCATGGTGGGGTGCACTGGAATACCCTCTTTATCAAGTCCAATTAGTATGGCAAAGAGACCCCCATCTAATTGTTACCTACCCTGATTTTGTTAATGTTGGAGGGAGAACACTGCTTGTGGGATGTGGGAAAGAAGTCCTAGAGATGAGATTTATACTTACAGAGAATTTCTCATACAGTTGGTAAGTTAGAAGAGGGTTAGGGAGCTCACGGAAGTAGAGCTTGCACAGGGATCCAACACAGTGAATGTCCTGGATATATACATCTTTTGTGAGGTCTGGGATCTGCTCAGAGTCAAACTCATGGCTGAAAAGGGGGAAAAAAAGAACTTGTTTTAAATGTTATGTATTGTGTATACAAGAAAAAGACCGTCAGTGAAAAATGATGGGGGATTCTGGCTGTGAGTAAAATGTTTTGTATAAACTGATGGAGTGTGTGTTTAGGTCTGAATGCTTAGGGTGAAGTGCAATGATAATAGTATGCATGTTGGATGGCTGCAGACTGGAAGCGAGTGCAGTAATAATGGTCTGGTGTGAGTTTGCAGTGACAAAGCAACCTACAGCTCAACCCCGTTATAACGCGATCCGTTACAACGCGAATCCGCTTATAACGCGATGCAAGCGTGGTTCCCAATTACCGTATTTATGAATACGTTACAACGCGATTATTGGTATCTTAAATACTTTATTGTACAATGCATACAATTGTACATTATTTCTAACACAATCCGCTTATAGCGCGATGTGATTCTTTGGACCCCAAGCACAGCGTTATAAGGGGGTTGAGCTGTATATATACAGAGGGTCTTCAAGGTTCAAAGTAAAGTGGCTGCCTTACCGTAGTTTCTGAATGTTGGATGCAATCCCAGACAGACGGTAGATCCCATCTACAATGCCATGCTTCTCTATAAACTCTGTGCAGCTCCTGAGGACTTGGGGGACTTCACAATGAGAGAAAGGAAAAGAAAGGGTTAGCAGAGGCAGCAACAAATACACCAGATCCAATGCTTCCAATGTTAAAAGAAAAAAAAAACAAGTTAGAGAGATTATATTCACTCATTTAATAATTTAGAACTACAGTGGCTTAAAATGTCATATCTCTGCTCTTACTAATCAGAGCCACATGGCATTTCTGAGTCAGGATTCCCTTCATTGCTCATTAACCTATGAACACTACTGGTTGCATGTCACACTTCCTCTGACATTCCTGGTGTTTAGATGGGTCCTGTGTAATAGCGTACAGACATTTAATTCAGTAACAGCTCAGACACTGCACAGACCCTCTACTCTGGAATCATTTACCCCTTAAATCAATTGAACTGCCTTAATAAGTAAATCGTTTTTCAAGAAATTAAAGACTGGGGCAAAGTACTAATTTGATTGGATTATGTAATATTCAACAGAAAGGAAATGGGAATTTCTAAGAACGTACAAATATATAGTATATTAAAAAAAAATCAATAATTGGTACTCTGGATGCTTAAATACCATTGTAGTGGTGTTATAGTGCTGTGAGCCTTTTGATTCCATTCACTACATATGTGGCTGCAATAAGGCAGACGGTATAACTCACAAGCAAAACATTTTACATTCATTATCCGTGGAAGGTATTAAACATAAGCAGCCTTGGATGTTTATAGAAATGATTGTAGCCGGATATAAATACTGTTCATCTACTTGATCTCCTGTTGGGCAATTTCAAATGAGATTAAATAGCATATGAATACAAAACAATCTACCTTGTTTTAATATCCTTAATGAACAATTGTGACTTGACCCATCATAATTGTCCATGTGTCAATTTTGTTTTAGCACCTTTATCAAATTCCACACACAGCTGAAGAATCAAACTAGGGCTCCAGCAAGCAGCAGGCACAAGGTGCATCGGAGGCCCGAGCCATAGGTCAGTGAGCCATGGAGACTTTGTTCTGCACTTTGCTTTATATCACAGGGAAATTACGACAATTCTATCCCAAAACAGTTTACAAAATGCAACTAGCTCTATTAAACCTCGAGTACTGTATAGTAGTTGTGATACATTTTAGTGGACCAACATGAGAATCATTCAGATTAATTTCTACTGAACAGAGATTCTGAAACCTCACAGGTCTCTCCATTAAGTGTTGAAATACAGTAGAACAACTATGAAGAACAGTTATGTTGGTTCACTAGAAGGTATCACTACCTGTACCAAACCAGTACATTTGTCCATGGGAAACTAAAGTAAACAGTAAGGATTCAGCGAGGGGAGCTGTAAAATGGATGGATGAGAGCAGCCTGCCTCTAACTTGATAGGCTACGCGTATAGTGCCGGCAATGGCGACACGACGGTCAGGCAACGGTCGCTGGAAAATCAAATAGAGATGACTTCAAGCGATCGTGACCAATCCATCACTCCGTCACGTCGCTCTTACGTCGGCAATGCATTTGTTTTGCTGCGGCGTCGCTGTCGCCATAAGCGCAGCCTTAGTCTTGTGAACTACAATGTGATTGTGACAACAGTGTTTGAATAACTGGTCATTCAATGAAAGATCCTCCATAAAGTCTCTCAAGAAGACTTTTATTGCTACCTTAAAGAGACCAAAAACAAGATAATTCTTGGCTTTGCCAATAGCAGACCAATAATTAGCTTATATACAAAGGCTCAATCAATATTTACCAAAACCCTCGGAACCAAGGGGCTGTTCCACGCATTCACAATCCTTTTAGTGCCTTTGCTAATGGGATCTTTTTCGTCATGCCTCTGACATTCGATACTTGAACAAATCACTGTTTATGTCTCTATGTTTCTAAGGGACACAAGATCTTTGGGGCAGGGTTTGATTGGAACTATATTCTAGTACAGCTCAAACAATGCAAATCCTAATAAACAAATGATGTTAGTATAATGGTATGGGTCTGAGTCACAAAACTGATGATGCAGTTATGCTTTGAGGATTACTAGTGTAGCCAGGTCCCTCTCTTACCTCCGGGAGGGGGGATGACTACAGGGATGGCAGCGGAAGCGATCGGGTGCCGTCGGTGCGGCATGCGGCTGTCAGGGACCACTGCAGGGCGGCGAGCGTGCAAGGTAGCTCCGTTACTCGAGGCACCGCGGTGCACCAGGCTAGCGGGGGCCTCCATGACAGGCGTGCATGCGCAGAAGGGTCCCCAACCCCCCCAGCAGTCGTCAGAGAGCAGTAATGCTCTCCAGGGGAACTACATATCTCAGGATCCCCTGGGGTGCCCCGATCAGGTGGGCAGTGTCATCCAATAGGGTTGCTGGATGCACGGCCAGGAAAGATAGGTGTTTGGCACGAATGCATGGACCACGCCAGTCGGGAGCAGGATGGAGAGGGTGAAGGTAAGGTCCAGGGAACAGTGCTTCACTGGACTAAGCCAGATTTCCCCTAGGTCCAAGTTAGATCCCCCGACTCACAGTAGTTTAAGTATGTTGCCGGGAAAGGCCATAGATAGGGGCTCTTTCCCCATAGCGTGTCAGTGAGAGGCATCAGCAGCAGAACACTGCACAAGTGGTGAAGTACAGCCTGCGGTCTGGGACCAGATTCAGGCCATATTGTCAGACACTATTTTAAAGGGGTACAATCCAGCTGGAGGCCCTTCCTGAGGCAACCGCCTACGGATCAGCGCAGCAGAGGATCCGGTAGAGCGCGGAGCGGGACCACGTCACGGTTCCATGGAGTCCATTACTTGTTGACCTGGTCTGGACCGAGACCAGGGAGCTATTCTTCATGTGCACCAACGGCCAAACACACTGTGGGTAGTGCTATCTCACACATGCTCTGTGGGGAAGGACTAGTGTGTGGACACTAAAGGGTTAAGTGCCTAGGCACACCAGGATTTGGGGGTTCCACCCGGGAGGTGTTATTGTGTGGGTGCAGCCTTGCATGGCCTTGTTATTCTTGTCGTGTATCATATGCGTTCAGTAAATACTGTTATAATATACCTGAGTGTAATTACTGTGTATATTGGTTCCGGTGAGGGGCTCCTCCAACTACGCTGGGATCCCTCGCCGGTGGAGGCGCTGCGCCGAGACGAACAAGCGATACCCCAGGCTCCCAGTGGTGGAGGCTTAGACCTCTGATAGCCAAACAGGTGACAGCAGCACAGGTAGTTCCCTTAGTTACGGGGAAAGGGGGCTACACTAGATTCAAATGTGACTCATACTGTACCTCAATCCTCTTCTGCTTTGTCAATGTATAACATCACTAATAAACTTCACTGGATGTAGTGGTTAGGATGATCACCATATATACACATTATATTTTATTTGTAAAGAGCCAACAAATTCCGGAATGCAGTACAATGGGGGTAGAGCGTTATGTATATTACATAAATAGAATGATATACCAAATAAGGACAAACAGATACAAAAGACAATGAGGGCATGCTAGTGAGAGTTTACAATCTAGAGGGAATATGGGGCAATGTTGCAACAAAATGTAGAGTGACTGCTCATTGTGGGATGGAGTATAGTCCATTAGGTGGAAGTCGATGACTGGTCATAAACCAAGTTACGTTGCTGTGGCACAAATCCGTCCTTAAGTTTAAAGTACGTAGCATCAGAAGCATTCTCTACAAATGGGGGAAAGAATGGCAGGGAACCTTTTAAAAAGTCAAGAGATCAGACTTACACTGCCAAAGCTCTCTCAAGGTGTAGAATGAGAAACACTTATAGTAATAGTTGCTCATTACCACAAATGCACACAAAATTGTATACAAATACTGATTTCTTCATATTAGGAAACACATAGTGGCAGGCTCATCTGTTTCGGCATTCACAAATGCTATTTTCAAAAGGAATACAACCACTCCTCATACAGTAGCAAAGCTACAGTATATAAAGGAATTTAATTAGAAACGCCTACTTGTTACAGAAACCCACTGATATCACACTAAGCCAGTGATTCCCAACCAGGGTTCCGTGGAACCCTGCGGCACCTTGAAGCAGTCTCAGGGGTTCCTCCTATGGACCACACATCTCTTCTCCTCCCCCCTCCCCCGCCCCCCCTGGGGGTAGAGTTTTTTGGTATGTATTTTGTAGGGTGGATTGAGAGAGACGGGTAATTGACGGAAGGTAGGGGCGAGTGAGAGAAGAGAGGGGGGCAGGAGGGAGTGAGTGAGGAAAAGAGGGAGTAAGAGTGAGACGCAAGGGATAAATACATGTGAGGCGGGAGGGGGGAGAGTTAGTTAGATGGATGGGAGAGAAATACTGTACAAGGGTGGGAAATAGAGGTGGCTCGTGAGGTTTGAAATGTTGTGTTTTACTCCTGTCAAACCTAATATGTGTCAGCCAGATAGGGTTCCCCGAGATTTTTCGAAATACTTCAAAGGTTCCTCCAAACAAAAAAGGTTGGAAATCACTGCAAACAATTACGTATTTTTGGGAAGAGGAAGCTTAAAAGAGATATGAAGTGTTGATGTGGAGTATTGTAAGAATGAGAAGACAAAAAAAAATGTTTAAACTTGAAATGTATAGATTTAAGGCAGTGAAACAACAAAGACATGTTTATAAAGCCCACTCCGTATATAAAATACAAATAATTCAACAAGACGTTAGAAACATAATATGCAAAGTATACAAGAAAAGTATGATAATTAAAGGGCATACATTGTGAGACATTTGCAAGGATAAACAAAAAGGATTTGTGAATTAAACTCTGCGTGCATTGTATGGTAGAATGCATGCCTAATGCTGATGGTTACCAGAGTATTATGTCATGTGTGTCTTCCGCAGTAGTACACACGCATCTGATTGATGTTATTAAAGCAATTTAAAAATATCAGGGAATTTGATAGAATGTAGTCTCCTAATTATACCTATCAACTTCCCTGATAGTTATATATTGTATTACCAACGACAGTCACATGCGTGCCTTCTACTGTGGAGCTCACATGGGACATACTGTATGTAATACACTGATGCTTCTGCTGACCATCAGCAAAGGGTGTGCGTTCCACAGCGAAACCCACGCGAACTGTAATCTATTAATCCACGGTGTTTATCCTTGTTCTATTATTATTGTATATTCACTTTTCAAGTGCCACGTCTGGGGTAGATTTCATAAACCTGCCTTTGTACACGGTTATTCCTCGGCCTTGAGAAAGGGTCTTTTCTGCTGGCCTGAAATGCTGGGGAGGTGAAAAAAATAGTTTTCAACTGCAAAATAGACCGTGTTAGCACCCGCAAGTATAATGTATATGTTGCAAAGAGTGCAGGCACATCAGCCTGTTACTTTGACACTAGTTATAATGCTCAGCTAATGTATAGGCCTTCCTAATGACCCCCAATACTCTTTCAGTGCTGGTCATATTTTTTCATTACATAAATAATCAAATCTGGGACTTGTGAAAGTTTTTTTTTCTTGATTAAACAGCTTGAAGTTTGTTAATGCACAAAATCTTAGCTTTAAGGGATACAATTCATACTGGGATATGTATGCCTATCTTAAAACACACCTCTTTGACGAAGCATTTGTGCAGCTCCTTTTCTTAGTACTATACATCTCTTATGTATTTACACTGACCCCTTGCATACACACTTGCCACAACACCCTCCTGTCTCCAAGTTGTCACTACTTATGGCTTACAGTGTAAGCTCTTTGGTAAGGAACTAATTTACCTAAGGTTTACTTTTAGGTCTGTAGCCCTTATTCCTATTAGGTCTCATATTATTTTGTTAATTGTATTACTGCTGTAACGCGCAATGTACTTGGATAGCAAATAAAATATATATATACATACATACATGAACGTGCAGTGCATCCAAGTTTCATTTTCATGTGACATTTTTTCACAAATTTATGAGCAAATGAAAAAAAAAAAAACAATTATAAAAGTATCCAACAGATAGGTCTAGCTTGGCTGTTCTTCACGACACAAATGAAAAGAGAAAAACAATGTGTGTGAAGGATCTTATATTGGGATAGCTGAGCAGCCTTAGGCTGTGCTTATAGTGCAGGCGATGACGCGTCGCGGCAAAACAAATGCATTGTCGCCGTCGCATGCGCTTATAGTTCACGCGACAAAGCGACGGAGCGACAGTACTACCAGAAATCTGGTCACTGTCATTTGATTTTTTCGGCGACTGTTTCCTCTTGCAGCCAATCGGGAGCTGCTGGCTTTGCAGCCAGCAACGTCGCCGAAAAACATAAACACAACTTTTGCAAATGGCGACGTCATCGGTCGCGTCGCCGGCGCTTATAGCGAGGCCTTAGGCCACCGCCAGAGAACAAGAAAAAAAAGATGTACATGCCTAGGCTCTTCCCAATAATTCGTTTAAAATAAATATTTATTTGTTTTACCAGGAAATAATACATTGAGCGCTACCTCTTGTTTTCAAGAATGTACTGAGCACAGAGTTATGATGACAATAGATGGTTACATTAAATGAACAGAGGTAAATCATTCAAATATATTTACAGACATTTCAGGGCAGTTAGAGATAATATACGATTATGTACATGTTAGACAAAATACAAATGTGAGATAGCTAAAGTCTTTAAATTACTTATACTGCAGCGGTTTTGAGAGTCTCTGGATTCCTCGTTAAACCTTGGGATCGTGAACAGTGTTTTGGAGTTGGATCTCAGGTGATAAGAGCTGCATGCAGTCGGGGTGAGCAGCTTGTCCAAATAAACGGAAAGCTTGCCTGAAAAGTATTTGAAGGCAAGACGGGATTAACTTTTTTTCAGAGGCTACAATGGTGTTAGATTTGGATCTGATCTGTAGCTCTGTTGTTGGTATTTTTAGAAATGTAACCTTAGTACCAAATATCATTATTACAGTTTTGTCTGTTTAAAAACAGTTTGTTTTGGGAAATACTGTATTCAAATATGTCAAGGTCAGTGAAGCTAGGACTGTGTGCAAATAAGATTGTGTCATCCACATATATGTACATTGAAGCTGCTTTACAAGCTGAAGGTAGATCATTAATAAAGATTGAAAAGAGTAGGTCCCACAGAACAGAGCCTTGCAGGACCCCACAGGTGACGTCCAAGGCGTTGGACTTTGAACCCTAGATAGACACAAATTGGGATCTACCCGATAGGTACGAGTGAAACCAGTTTAAAGCATACTCTCCTATTCCAGAGCACTGAAGCTTGTTTAACAAGATAACATGATCAACAGTATCAAAAGCCCTGGCAAAATCTAGGAATATTGCACCAGTGAGTTGTCCCAGTTCCATTCCAAGCGGAATCTCATTGCAAACATTTTTTTTTTAATTCAAATTTCATTGAAAATTGCTGCTTTATTCAATATTCAGAAAACATTGTAGTCACAACATTCAATTGTGGTTGTGAGATCACTTGTACATTGCATATTGCAGTCCCTCCAACGCAACAATAGAAAGATTCCATACAAAGGCAAAAGACAAACAAGAAAAACATGGAAAAACAGAGAGGTCAGTTTGATAGATGTTATAGTTTACAGGAGTACTGATAGATTGATTGAATATCATCACACAGTTGTAACATAATATTATTTAAAACTAGCCTTGTTTGGTGTATGAAGGACCCTGGCAAAAACCTAGCTCCAATGTCTGTCGTGTCATTATGACTTCATTATACTCATGATAGGGAGCAAATATTGTATGGTATTTTGTTTTTTTTATATCAAAAGGGAGTATGTCAGCTTCTCCAGTAATCTAATAAATTGAACTCTGTCCCAACATTCTTCCATGGATGGGGTGAAGGGTGTTTTCCATGTTCTTGCTAGTATATTTTTGGCGATATAGATGAGACTTCTAATTAGGGTTTTCGTATGTCTAGGGATGCCTGCTTTGATTAGCCAGAGCATCGCATTCTCAGGCCGGAAGGAGACATCTACCTGATATTCTTTATCTCACTGAGACCCTTTTTAGAAAAAGAGGTGAGTTTAGGACAACTTCCCCATGTGCAGATCATCTGCTCTCTGCCAACATAATATAATTGTAGTTCTATGAGCTCGTCAAGATCACGGCAGCACAGGAAACAATAGTACCAGAGCACAGCCCAGGGTGAGAGCCTGGACTACAGCAGCAGCCCACATACGGGAAGGAGGGAAACCAACAGTGAGGGGAGCGGACGGCCCCCGGGGGAGGATCCCATCAGCCTGGACGGAGTGAGCCACAGAATGTAGACAAAGTGCCTGCACAGAGGATTCCTGTAGTGCCAAGCTGGAAAGCCAAATATTCAACTGCACCAACAACAACTTCTGTTTGTGAGCTTGCAATTGCATTTCTTTTAAATTGCTTATTAATCATTATTATGCTATGTTGTTCTCTGTATTCCTTCAATAAGGTGCAGTTCTCCACTATTTAAGGACTGCAGAAGGAGTCTGCACTTCAGTCATCCCTAAAGACTATTAAGCTAAGTATCTCTATTCTGAATTCTCTTAAACATTTGAGTGTGTAATACATTTAGCTGTTCTCTTCCATATAATTGATTTATTCCTATGTTGTAGCCCTTTGCACCCAAACATCCAGATTTCTTCCGTAAGCTATAGGCCTGGCCTCTGTAATAATTTCCTCCAATTCTATACAATGGGCATCAGACGGAGAGGCATACCAATATGTTAGAGCTCTGAGCGATGCTGCAGAGTGGTACAATTTAATGTTAGTCCAGGCTAATAATCTTTGTTCCTTGGGGGAGCATAAAATCTTCCATCGAATACGTTTTTTCCCCCCAATTCTAAATGAATCTCACCATGGTAGATCTTAACCGATGTTGTCTCGTCGTCTTCTTGGGCTCAAATGAGGTGTCACAGCCTTAAATATGGCTTGTGACATCACATTTGGGCGGGAACTGGTCCAACAGCCATCTGATTGGTTGTTAAAACCATGTGTCGGCTTTAACATTTTTTTTTTAATTACGTCATTTAAAGGGAATGATACCAGCCAATCAGAATGGCTGTGCTTCATTTCCGTTTAACATGACGTCACTAAGCCAGCATAACATGGTATTTCAGCCAATCAGATCGTGGGAACCAATTCGATTGGTAGTTGTACGCCATGTGGCGGAGTCATTTTAGGTCAAATTTGTGACGTCATCCAAAGGGAGTCAGATTGGCTGAAATACCATGGGACGCCAGCCATCTTGGATTTAATGACGTAATCTTAAAGGGAAATGAAGCACAACCATTCTGATTGGCTGGCATCATTCCCTTTACATGACGTAATTAAAAAAAAAAAAAAATTAAAGTCGGCGCATGGTTTTAACAGAGAATCAGATGGCTGTTCAACCAATTCCAGCCCAAATGTGACGTCACAAGCCATATTTAAGGCAGTGCCGGCTAATTTGAGCCCAAGAAGACGACGAGACAACATCGGTTGGCATGTACCATGGGGCTTTTTGGATTACAATAAGAAGATAGAAAATTAAGAAGATCAACAAATAATGACAGATGAAGATAGAAGAAGCTGATTAAGAATAGAAGAAAAAAGAATTGGGTACCTGATCCGGATCTTCATGGCATCGGATGCTGTTTGAGGCCTTCGAGGTACGTGAACTTCCTGTTTCCCCAGGAGTCGGAGGGCCAGCGCTTCTAATGGTAAGTAATATACTGTATTGCATGTTTGTATGTTTGTAAATGTATATATTTTTTTTTTTTTTTACAGGTTTTAACATTGGAAGTGTATTTGAATTTTTTTGCACATTGACTGATAATGTATTAATCTGTACCACTTTAGGGTACAGATCAATACATTAGGACAATAATGTTTGGGGCATTTCTTGCTTTGTATTCATGTTGATTTTTGCAATGTCAGTTTATTATGTGGATGGCATTGTGTGGTATTTTGCTTTATTTAAATAAAATGTTGGCGATTGATTTTCAATTTTAATTAATGATGTCTTGTGTTGGCTAATGCGTTTAATGTTTGTGTTTCAGATATATTTTAATAATTAATTTCTTTGTACTGTAGGTTAATGTTTCAATTAATTCATTGCTGTTGTATTCATTAATTGTTTTGATTGGTTACTGTTACAATTCATTCGGAGTTATTTTAATAATGAATTGGTTTCATTGGTTACTGTTTGAAATAATTCCTTGTTGTTTTAACTAATTGCTTTGATTGGATAATGGTTTAATTAATTCATTATTGATCTGGTTATTGCTTGTATTAATTGGATTAGCTGGCTAGTGTTTTTATTTAGTGAATTGTGTTTTTTGGAGTTTTGTAATGTTTTATTATTGTGTGTTTGGAGCATTAATTTATTTTGATTAGGGTGCCCATTGAGTGCTATAGAGGCATATCATGCCCATATTATTATATGGGTATGATGTACCACGAGACTACTCAATGGGTACAGGGTGGGTATAGTGGGTCTGGGGTGGGTGCTTAGGCCTCCCGGGTGGGTAGCGGGGCAGGGTGGGTTAACCACTTAATGGCTATAGCGGTTATTAACCGCTAAGGTGATTAAGAAGTTAGAAGTTAGGGGCCATTAGATTGTATTTATTATGTATGTATGCTTTCTGGCAACGGAGGACAGGGACCTGCTGTATCCTGACGAGGACGCCCATCATATTGCTGTGGTAAGTAGAACTGTATCTATTTACTTTATTTATGCTGGTTAATGTTGTGTTTAATAATGGGCAAATAATCTATTATCCATATCTGGATAAGTTATTTTGCCCATTACTGAACTGTGTTTGTTAGGGGGGGGTGGGGGGTAGGGGGGTGTATTTATTTAAATGTAGGCGATGTTTTATTTGTTGACATACAGGGTTGGTACCTTAGCTGTGGGGGCCCCGCAGACCCGTAGGGACCACCCGAGGGCCCCAGACCCGTGGGAACCACCCGAGGGCCCCACGTCTCGTGATCAGGATATCTCCATGCATAGGAGATACCGGCGCCCCATAAAGGGGCCTGTATCTTTGGAAGCAGGGGGTCCCCGGACCTCACACCAACATGGTTCTGCCCCAAAGACCCCCTGCCCCTATACTAGTAATAACATGTATATTAAAAAACATAATTTTCAGGCGAGATTTTCACTGGCAGAGACGGCTCTCTCTGAGCAGATCTCTCTGCAGCAGAAATGAATCGCCGGGTTAGGCCTTTTCAGGGGGTCGATCCTATCGCTGGCAGCAACTCGTTCGTTTTGGGAATTTTGCTATGACATGTAATGAAGGCTTGCTGAATACCGTGATAGCAACGCTCCAAAAAACGGCGCTATAAATGGCCGGGCGATATTTTTTTGGAACCTTTACTACATAGGCCCCATAGAGTATAAATAGAAATTTGAGTAATTGTTTACAGGCCGCAAAGTTGCAATGTTTGCCATACTGTAGGTGTTGGAATGAGTGGCGAAAGGTGTGCTGGTTTTCAGAGCTCTCCACATACATTCAGTATATAAGGCAAGGCTTTTGAGAAGTCCAGGGTGTATGATTATATTGGGTGTGGGCCAGGAGGGAGAAGGTTATAGTGGATAGAGTAACATTTACATGAGGCCACAGTAAAGAACAGAATTGAGGTAAGTAGCAGGTTCATTATCAGAACGGTACATAAAAAAAGACAAGGCTGTGTACATCTTACTTTAGTAGAGTTTAATTAAAGTGTTGCAGTACAGCGTTACAAGGCTACCAGATAAGTCGCCTAGTTGATGTCAAATTGTTGAATCAGGAATACATGGATCAATCCCTTTACAATCTCCTGCATAACTCTTATAGTCCCTTATAAATGTTCCATTTGAAATGTTGCAAGTGTAAGGGTAAATGCTGCACACCAATAAAGAAAACAGCTGATATTTATCCTGGTGCTCTCATCTCAAATGTAAAGTACAAAGCGGAATACAAAAGCTGCCTAGTCGACCAAAACGTTGGATAACTGGCTAAATAAATTGGTATTAAATCTGTGGAGCCTCTACTCTTCCACTTTGCCCTTTGAAATGTTCCCAATTTAAATGCAGTGCTTAACCCCCAATTATGCTTCCCCATACTAGTTGGAAACTTCTCCAAACCAATCACATGACTACCCCCATAAAACTGCCTACTTGCATTACAAACTGGACAATTGGCAGACAATTCAAGATAAAATCACACTAATCCCCAACATACCAGATTTAGAAAATAAAACAGTTCACAGAGGGGGGTGGGGGAGTGGGGAAGAAGGGTGATTGTTGATCAGAGGTTCATATACAGATTAACAAACAAGGTAAAGAGAAGGCAAGATACTTCCTTTCACAAGACGGGTCCAACGCTGTAGGGTTTGCTAATTTGAAAGTTATAATTTAGAAGAGTTATAATACTTTCCATGACAAGAGGAGTGTGTGACGGTGAGGGGATAACCGGGCTCTTAATAAACGTCTGAGCCCGTTTGGTTACTTCTGATCCATGTATTGTGGTTCCAGAGTGTCAGCTCGAATCCAGATTTTGTACATGCATAACCTGAAATGTGCGGTAATAAAGTATTTGATGTGTTTTTACTTTTCCAGGAGTGCCAGTAAGCAGAGATTTCTGTGGTATGAGTTTCAAGGGGGGTTTGTGGAGAAAGTATTATCAGAATGTGCCTAGCTAGTCAGGGTCCAGAGTTGCTGGATCCCCTAAATATGTACCCAGGAATCAGGTCTGATGCCTGGATACATGTAGGCACGTCCTGGCAATACCTCCCCTTGACAACGCTTTCGTGACTCACCACTAGGGGTCCCCTGCTTCAGCACAGACCAGAAAGGTAAATGGGGCATAGGGATGTGAGGTGTCCCTGAAACAGTCAAGGGGTCCCTAGGTTAATAGGCATACCCAGTAAATGCCCAGGTCATCCAGAACCAGAATAGGGGTTCTGAGGTACTCCAATCATATATAAGGTTCCCCAAAGTATATTCTCTAATAAAGTGTACTTTATATCATGTTTTGTGTTTACTATAAGTCTCTATGCAGTCAGCTGGGGCGTATGTTTAAGGTGCCAGCTAGTCTGCATAGAATCCGTACATGAAAGAGGAGACGAGATGTTGAGAGGTGTCAAGTGGACGGGGCAGGGTGGAGTACTGGGTTCGGAGAACAGAGACCCCCTAGGGGGACCCTCTGGTCTGCTAGACGCAGTGGCACCTGCCCTGTGGGAGGCAATGGGCTGGCTAGGGAAAAGATGGTGATCGTAGGCTCTTTTCCTATTGGCCAGAACATATGTCCGGCCCACGGGGCGTCCCGAGCCGCTCAACAAGCCCCCTGCCTCTGACATCAGCCAGATGAGCCCTGCTCTGATTGGCTGCTGAGAAAGTTCTCACACTTCTGATAGGGCTGTAGTAATCTGTGAATAAAACTCAGACGAATTAGAAACCCCTGCGCCAATCAGATTTTCAGTTCTCTAAGATTCTAAGTGATGCTTCAGCAAAATCTGCCTGGAATCTAGTCATCAGGGGAAATCCTTATTTAAGATTCTCTGCATCTAGGAGAGTCTAGTTTTTTACCCCAGTTCCTAAGTACTGTATGTGTGTCTTTTGCCAGTAGTTTGTGTATCATTGTGTGTATGCCTTTTCTTGTGAATAAATTTACTATTTATTTCATTAACTTGTTTTCCTCAATGCATGATCCTGGTAAAAAGGTGTAAATTGCCTGTTCTCCCGTGACAGAGAGTGCTTAAGAAAACTATAGGGAGAAAATAAGAAATGTTCAGTGATGAGAAAAAGCTTGTGAACTCCAATGATAATTATGGAAATTCCATAGTTTTTCCATGATAACCTTCTTGAATCAAAACCAGCCTTTTCTTAAATATCCAATAGGGTTTATATTAACAAACATTTGAAACAAAATGATATATGACTTAACTACTTATTTTTTTCTAAGAGTCAGGGTACTTGTATGTGCAAAACTAAGTAAAACCCTGGTTTTATCAGCACAATTAAGGGGGATAATTAGAATTAGGTGTTTAAAATTTTTTAGGTAGATCTTCAGGTTTGAGTTTGGGGAGGCCCCACCCGATATAAAGATTATAAACTTAGTGAGTTTGGTCTTCACCTATACAGGTGTGTGGAAACACATCATTGTGACGGTGAGGGGGTAACCAGGCTCACTAATAAAGGTTAAGCCCACTTGGTTGCCCCTGAACTGTGTTTTGGGGTCTTAGAGTGTTAGCTCTTGGACCCGTGTATTGCGCATGTGTTGCCTTGCAGTGTGCAAGGGATACAGGCTAGTGTAAAGGAAACAGGTTAGCTTACACTCTATCTCAATACACCAAAAGGCTGTAACATATTTTAACAGAAGCGTGTATAGAAGAATATTTTATTAATCAGCAGTGTTTTAAGAAAATATGTTTTACTTTATACATGTAACATAAGGCAGGGTCTTTTCATCTCGGGATCAAAGGAGAACTCCTGGCCACCACAGGTTTTGGTGCCAGGTCGTCTCCTGAAAGTCCCATAGATCAAAGTAACACTTGTGCCATAGGTGTGAGCAGCCAGATGGGCAGGATCGCTAAGTTAAGTGCTAGCATTCTGGGATGAAGGCAAGCTATCCTGGCCAGTTGTCGCCTGCCCCAGACTTTCGGGCTTTGAGCCTGCGGGGGGCTTAGAATAGTAAGTGAGCAAGATGGCGATCTGCGCACATGCCCTCTTACTTTTCTGAAGCCATAGGTGCCAGCATTCACAAATCTGGCAAAGTGTGTAATTGGTCAGCGATTAAATTCCCATGCCTTGGGTTGGTGGACAAGCTGTGGGACTGCTTGTCCCAAAGTGTTTAAGACAGCTAGTCACCATCCCAGAGGTGTGATTCAATGTGTGTTCCAAGAATTCCAAGCTCTGAGTAAGTCATCTAAGATTCTCAGAGGCTAAGTGTACAGTTACAAGTCTCCAGCAGGGAGAGGCTACTTGAAGGAAAAGCTGCCTGGATTATTTTGCTGTTTGTTTTGCAACAGTTACTAGGGTAAGCTTGGTCATAAGCCCCTACAACTAGGAAATGTAGTTTATGTTACCCCAGATTTCCAAAGTAAGTGTATTTTTTAGTGCAAATTATGTTACATTGTGTGTTTGTCTTTTCCTGAAATAAATTACAATTTATTTAACCTCCTGTTTTGCTCAATCATAAGATCCCGGTATAAATGTGTTGTTAAACCTGGTCTCCCGTGACAATCATGCCAAGATCAAAATAAATCTCTGAGGACCAAAACCATTTCTAAAAATGTGGGGCTCCACTAATCCACTGTCAGACAAATAGTCTACAAATGGAGAAAGTTCAAGACCACAGTCACTCTAACAAAATGTATCTCATGGCTCAATGGTCTGAAAAAGATTGAACAAGAATGGTGTTCATGGAATGATAGCCAGGAGGGAACCACTGCTCTCTAAAAAGAACATTGCTGCCTGTCTGAAGTTCGCCAAAGAGCACATAGATGATCCACAAGACTTCTGGAACAATGTTCTCTGGACAGACGAGTCAAAAGTAGAACTTTTTGGCCTCAATGAGAAACATTATGTTTGGTGAAAACCAAAACTGCGTTCGAACAGAAGAACTTCATCCCAACCATTAAGCATGCTGGTGGGTGTGTGATGGTTTAGGTCTGCTTTGCTGCCTTAGGACCTGGACAGCTTGCCATCATTGACACAACCATGAATTGTGCACTGTATCAGAAGATTCTAAAGGAGAATGTCAGGCCATCCTTCCGTGAGCTGAAACTGAACCGAAAGTGGATCATGCAGCAAGACAATGATCCTAAACATACAAGCAGATCTACAAAAGAATGACTGCAGAAATACAAATTCTACCTTTTAGAATCGCCAAGTCAAAGTCTGGACCAAAATCCCATTGAAATGTTGTGGCAGGACCTGAAGCGAGCTATCTATGCAAGGAAGCCCTCAAATGTCACGGAGTTGAAGCAGTTCTGTAAGGCGGAATGTGCCCAAATGCCTCAAAACTGATGTGAGAGACTGACCAGCAGTTACAGGAAATGCTTAGTGTCACGGGAGACCAGGTTCTACAACACCTTTTTATAACTGGGATCATTTGATTGAGCAAAACAATATGGTAAAATAAATGGTACAGACACACAAAGTTTGATATACCCCTGAGAAAGAAAGCAGAGAGCTTTCGAAACGCGTAGGGTGGCGATTCTAGCACTCCTGCACCACAGCCTTTGGTGTTTTCCCTCCACGCATTTGCCGAATCTGCGTTTGCTGCCAATCAGCTAGCCTGCCGCTCGTGACGGAGAGCCGAATCAGCTTCTGCCGTTCTAAACCATCAGGGCGTCCTTCCCAGTGTGCCGCGGGAGATCCTGCACGCAGACCGACGTGCACACATCAACGGAGACACCCGCCAGCAAGAAGCAGCTTACTGAATCGAGAGGGGAAACTCTGAAAACTATCCACCGCCTGCTTACTTTTTCCATCTGGTGAGTGGGCATTGCATATGTCACCATCGGTGCTGCGGAGTGCTCAAATCATTTTCATTTTAATCTGTCCATATTATTGTATGTCCATGTATACCATGAATTATTATTAATTGTTATTCAATGCTTTTATTGTGTAATTTCACCCAACTGATTCTCAGCTGATATATGTTGTCTTAAGTGTTGTTTGTCCTATCACCAACAGAATTATGCTATGTGTTGTGCTATGTGTTGTGCTTTTTCCCTTTTTTTAAGCACATCGTGAGGAGCTACGTTCCATCTGCCAACAGGCTTGGTTTTCATATATCCTTTTTGTATTTATTGTTATCCTAGGCGCCTCCAGATACATACCTCCTTAGGAGTGGTTACTAGTACCTTATTGCCAGTCTACCTATACCTCTTTTTTGTGTCTATTTTCTCCCTATACACCTGGTTGGGTTGAAGGACTGAGTACACGCGCTGGAGGACTTTCCTTTCCCCCCTTAAGCTACAATTTGGATGAGTTGGATTACCTCATTGGACTCTAGCAGCAGGACTCAGTGGACATTGTAATTGTTTTCATTTATCAGTCTTGTACTACTGTATGCATGTTTTTTTGGCAGGTGCTACTATTTCTCTGTTTTTTGTTATCAGTACATATACCTATTAAATATAACTCTTTAATAAAATATACTGTCCTGTATTTTGTGTGATAAAAATGTGTAAGTCCCTGTTCTGGTGTCAGGGATGGAGTAAGGGTATATATTGCCTACAATCACAAGCCTCATACTTGGCACTCTCTAGAAATAACTTTTAAACTTTTTACACACAAAACCACTCAGCTTTATCCTATAGCTGGAGCATCCCCTGACCCTATACCAGGTTCAGGGTACCTGGGCATGTACCTGGGCACCCCTCCTTATACTAGGGATCCACCTGTATGTTGTAGGTGTACATTAACCCCTTCATGCCCTGTTTACCTTGTCTGGATTATGCTGCAGCAGGGATCCTGGCCGTGAGTCGCAAGAACGTTTTCAGGGTCGGAGTTTGCCCGGAGTAACGTGCTTGGCTGTATCTGAGAATCTCACTTGATTCTCGGATCCAACGTTTGGGGGAACCCAGATACATAGACACATTCTGTAAAGACTTTCTCCGGCAAACCCGCCCTCAAACTTACAGCCTAGAAATCTCCTGGTCCCAGCACCCTCAGAAAAATAAAACACACAAAAATCTTTAGTCGCAAAATTTGCACACAGTCAAAGTAATGCATTTCTTTCAACTGGGCCCAAGAGCTGACATTAGGACCTCAGCACATGGATCAGGGGTACCCAAGTGGGCTGAAACTTTATAAGTGAGCCTGGGTACCCCTTCACCATCAATATGGAGTACAATTTTGGGCACAAATCCTAAGAAAATACATTATGGAACTAGAGAGAGTGCAGAGAAGAGCCACCAAATTAATAAAGGGGATGGACATTGTAACTTATGAGGAGAGGCTAGCTAAATTAGATTTATTTACATTAGAAAAGAGGCGTCTAAGAGGGGATATGATAACTATATACAAATATATTCGGGGACAATACAAGGAGCTTTCAAAAGAACTATTCCTCCCACGGGCAATACAAAGGACTCGGGGCCATCCCTTAAGGTTGGAGGAAAGGAAATTTCACCAGCAACAAAGGAAAGGGTTCTTTACAGTAAGGGCAGTTAAAATGTGGAATTCATTACACCCATGGAGACTGTGATGGCAGATACAATAGATTTGTTCAAAAAAAGGTTGGACATCTTTTTAGATGGGAAAGGTATACAGGGATATACCAAATAAGTATACATGGGAAGGATGTTGATCCAGGGATTAATCCGATTGCCAATTCTTGGAGTCAGGAAGGAATGAATTTTTCCCCTTAATGGGGTTTTTTGTTTGCCTTCCTCTGGATCAATAAGTATAGATATAGGATAAAGTATCTGTTGTCTAAATTTAGCATAGGTTGAACTTGATGGACGGAAGTCTTTTTTCAACCTCATCTACTATGTAACTATGTAACACCACTGACCCTAGACTGATAGGATGGGGGGGGCTTCTGTCGATCTGTCAGACTGGCATCGGTGATAAGGGCGTTTGATGTGTAGGGAGTCATGGATCTGCCATTTTTTAAGGTTCTCCTCGGTCCAGCAAAACAGACTTTGTCCTGTGGCTGCCAAAAGAGGAATTCTGTCTTGCAGTGTGAGAAACTTGATGCTCACATGTCGAATAAAATTGACCTGTAACCATCTGAGATGGAATCTGGCCCATGGATCAGCAACTATGACTGTGTTTAGGAGCCCAATGAGAAGCATAAGATGTAGGTGGGATGGATGTTTGAGCCTTAGGAAATAGTGCACTTCATGGACAATGTTGGTCACTTTTACTGGTGGTAGCGATACTATAACCTGTTGAGTATTGAACAGGACCCGAGGAAATTAAATAATTTGAGCAGGAATCTTGTGATTTATGATCCATCCGAGGTCTTCTCACTCATTGCGAACCAACTGGACATGAAGTTGTGTAAGAACTTCAAACATGGATACCTCATGACTTTGCTGGCTCAAAAACATCATGGCCGAGATTTGAGGGTGTTTTCCCTCTTCCTTTACCAAGATGGTGTCAACAAGAAGTGACCTCACAAGCCCACACTAAAGCAACCATAGACATCTTGCTTCCTGGCAATTCCTGCCCTTACTTACAAAAAAGATGTCAGTCACAAGTTAAGATGGAAATTGCTCACACCTGTCATCCCCCTAGAAGACTGTTATTCCCACTCATTCCTTGCCTGTGCAAGGTTCACCATACCTTGTTCCTGTCAGAATCCCTGTGTGCTGTTTTGCCTGTCTTTTGACTCCTCTGCCCCTCTCCAGCCCTCATCCTGGAACAGTGACCATGACCATTCTGCTTCTCTCCTGCACAGACCCTGGAACAGTGACCTAAACCCAGCCGCTGTACCCTTCCCTGACCCAGGAACCAGACACCAATATTCTTACTCATTCAGGATCTAGATTAGGGGCGTGTAAAGTTTTGGAGCTGTGCCCAACCCTGTGCGCAGGCCCAGTGCTTGCGCCACCCCTCATCTTTGACCCGAAGTCAAATGACGCCGCAAGTCATTTGATGTATGTTACCATGGCGACGCATACGTCACATTAAATGACGCCACATTGCCATGGCGACGTATTCCGAAGTCTACAGAACCTCGGTAAGTTGATGTTGCAGAGGCCTCGCGCGGACCCCTGCAACCACCGCCCTCCCGCAACAAAAGCCCCCAGTTTGCGCACTCCATATCTACATCCAGGTATTGGTCACTCTAGTGGGTCGGTCTCCTGGACAGTAACAAGCGACGTACGCAAATATAACAGCCAGGTGTTCGGTGTTATCTAATCATTTAGATAAGGCATGACAAATATCCCTGTGATAGGGTGGATTCCTTATCTGAATGTTATGCATGGGAGAACTATGTTTAAAGGTTGAGCACAGCAAGTTAAAGCTCAGTCTGATAGCAGACTGACTTGATTAGCCTGCTCATCTGGCTCGTTAGGGTGTCCTAACAAAGCTCTAGCTCTCGGTGCTCTGGCTTCCTCTCTGAAGCAGAGAAACATGCTGAAGCTCTGGAGGGTGACAGCCTGCAATAAGGTCAGTTTATATTTGAACTCTTGCTGTTTGTATCATGGACTTGAGTAGCCCTTGCTGGTAAAAGTCCTTATCAAGGACTTATGTTTTTGTTAACCGTTCTTATATGCTGAAGATAAGTTTTGTTTTGAGCCACCTTTTTGGGGCTAAATAAAAATCCTATACACGGACAAACCCACATGTTGTTGTGTTGTCCCTGCAACATCTCTGTTTGGTGAAGCTTTGTGCTATAACATAACTACCATCCCTTTGGTGAATGTTGGAGGTGCTCTCACCAAACCAAACAGCAAGGCCTTGAATTCAAAGTGCTTGTCTTCTACGCAGAAGTGGGGGAATTTGTGATGAGCCTGGTGAATCGGGACATGGAGATATATATCTCTTTGATTCATCGCAGCCAAGTAATCGCCTTCTTGTACTGCTGACATGACAGCCTTTAAGGACTCAATTTTGAAGTGTAGAATCCTTAAAAAATATTGACCCGGTTTAGTTTTAATACTGCTCTGTACACCCCCGATGATTTGGGAACAAAAAAACAGTATTAAATAAAGTCCGTGACCGCATTGAACTTGTGGTACCAGTTGAATGGCAGAGTTGAGTCAGGGATCTTGAATAGCCTGCCTTAATTTGACGAATTTGTGCGGGTCTCTTGACGGGCGAGATCCCTGAAAAGGCTGCCTGGATTTCTAAGGCATAACCGTGCTCTATGATCTGGAGGATCCAGGAATCCTCTGGACTCAACAGTTGAGAAATTGTCAGTCTACTCCCAAGTATGGCCCACAAATCTTTAAGAGCTCTGCTCCTCTAGCCAGCCTCAGATAAAGCTTGATCTGGGAAGAGTGACCCTAAGGCCGCGCTTGTAGTGCTTATAGCACAAAGACTCTTTGAGAAAGCCCCGAGTGGGTGAAACGCGTAAGAGTTGCAGGGGGTGCCTTCCCCTCTCTCTTTTTTAAATCTCCATGCCGCAATAAAGTTTTTTTCTAGCACAGTCCAGCCTCAGTCCATTTGTTGCGCGGCCATGCCCGCTGCCCTTCCTCCCCGGTGAGGTTACTCTGCTGCAATTTGTCAAACAGCCTGGAGCATGCAAAAGACCGGACGAACTTTGAAGACTTCAGTGAGTAAATTGATTTTCATTCATCACTTTGTTGTTGGAGCTTTCCCAGGTGTTGTGGCTCATATAGTTGCGGGACTTATGTATGGGGTCTGGGTGGATCTTAGGACTTCCCCCAGACATCCCTAGACGGTCACCGCCAGACCACATCCCAACTAGGGGTTTATTATTATTATTATTAAGCTCCTCTATCCTCTGTTCCTCCGGACAAAGCAGCATACTTATTATTGAGGTAAATTTAAGCCCTGTAGCACTGGTTAATTGGGGGGTTAGTGTTCCTCAATGTTCTCCTCAAATTGTAGGTAAACAGGGGAGCTGTCCTGCGCTTCGGTAAATAGTCCCAGCACCCGTGGGTGTCAATATGGTCACTTGGGAATGGAACTGAGGGTGCAGATGTAGACCTCTAAATTGATCAGGGCTGGGTGGAAAATCCCTTACCTCTAGATGCTTCCGATCTGGGTCCTGCTCACCGTTGTCCAGCGTGCAGCCTTCAGAGAAGTCGAATGGAAAGAAAGAAGATCCGGCGCCACTGCAAGTGACAAGTATCCAGGCTACTTCCGGGTTGATCGAAACAACTTTATTGGGACATCACACACACAAGGCTACACCACGATCTCCCCCTCAACGCGTTTCACACTAAAGAACAGCGCTTCGTCTTGGACAGGACAGGTTTAAAGAAGGTCTTTGTTTGAATTATATTACTAACAATATATAGATTCAGATCTAAAAAGTTGATCTGTTCAGCAAAATGACATGTAAATTTAAAATTTCTGTCATTGCTGTTAAGATACACGATGAACTCATCTACTAATTGTGAACCCCCAGACCAAATAAACACCACGTCATTGATGTAGCGACGCCATAGCACCAAATTTGCACCAAGTGGGCAGTTGTTCCATATATAATCCTCTTCCCACATGCCCATGAAGAGGTTGGCATAACTTGGTGCAAATTTCGTGCCCATGGCAGTCCCACATACCTGTAAATAGAATTGTGAATCAAAACAAAAATAATTCTGAGTGAGAATGTGACAGATACTTTCTAACAAAAATTGTTTCAAACCTGGCGTTATATCAGTGTCAGTGTCCAATACTCGAGAAATAGCCTGGCAGCCAAGATCATGTTGGATGACGGTATACAAAGAAGTTACATCAGCTGTCACCCACATGTACCCCGGTCGCCATTCTACACCTCGTAATATCTGTAAGACATGCGCAGTGTCACGTAAATAAGATTTAGTAGTGCAAACAAATGGTTGAAGATGAAAATCAATAAATTGTGATAAGTTGGATGTTGGTGATTTTATCCCTGAAATAATAGGTCTACCCGGTGGATTAGTGAGGTGCTTGTGTATTTTAGGAATGAAATAAAAAAGAGGGGTACGTGGAAAGGCAATCCTCAAGAAATCTAATTCATCAGCAGTGATAGCTAAATTTGTAAGCCCTTCGTTAAGGAGAGCCAACATTTCTTGTTTAAATCGACTCAAAGGGTCACTTGTCAGGGGGAGGTATGTATCAGTGTCGCTCAGGAGTCGTAAGGCCTCTTGGATATAGAAAACCTGATCCATAATAACAATACCTCCCCCCTTGTCAGCGGGATTGATCAGTATATTCTCGTTGGCCTCCAAATGGGCCAAGGCCTCCTTTTCTAGTTTACTTAAATTGTCATGTCGGATGGAGGGGGGCGATAAGCTCAATCAGATCAGCAGACGCAAAGCCTTCTGGATCTATGAGCCTAGGACCCTCTCTCCAAATGGTTTGAACCTAGATTTTGATTTGGGGGTCTTCCTGACCAAATAAGAGTGGACTGTATTCTATTTTCCGATAGCCTATTCTAGTTATGATTTATCATACAGTCCTGCCTCCCCGCAGGAATAGTGCAAAAGGATCCATTTCACAGTTTCACATTTGCTGAGACTGTGGGACAGAAACTCCAGGCCAGAGATTAGTGTTTCTGGTTTTTCCCTCACCTGCTCTCCTAATTACTAGAACAGGTATTTAAAGCAGAGATGGTTGCTTTTTCATTCTCTCTCCTAGAGCCTGGAGGTATCGCCGCTCCCCTGCATCAAGTTCGGGGAGGACGACCCCTTCAAGTATCGCAGTACCCAGAAAATTTACCTGGACTCACTTGGGACCGAGTCCCCACAACTACATTCAGTCTCTCTCCTAGAGCCTGGGGGCACGCTGCTCTCCTATATCCAGTTCGGGGAGGACGCTCCCTTCATGTGTTGGGGAATCCAAAAGGACTCACTTGGGACTGAGTTCCCACCACGAACAGATAAAACTTAAACAAATGTATATTACTGTCTAAAGACTGTGGTTATTATGCCGTATCTAGTGACCCTAAATGAGAGGGTATTGTTTAAGCTCGGGAACCAGGTTAGTTGGCCCAGCAACAGTTAGAGATCCTTATTCTGCTATGTAGTTAGATCCCTGAAAGGGATAGGATTTCTTTTTATGATTTCTTTGGTTTCTTAACGTGACAGTGTGTGAAATATTGTGTCACTGACATACTGTATGAGTTAACCACTGAAGGTTAATGACTGAGTGCCTCCTACTTATACCTGTTAAAGCTGCAGTCCTTTGGTGGGATGAAAATAAAGCAGGCAGAAGCCTGAGTTAAGCAACGTAATGCTTTGTATTATCCTGTTATTTCTCTAATTAACCCTAGAAGACTGTGTCGTGAAGGGCCCAGACAGACGTCAGCGCTACAAAAGAGGGTCACTTTAATAAGTGATGCTGTGGGGCTCTCAATGAACTGTTGCACTCGCTGGAGTTAGTATTTACATATTCAGACACATTTTGCTACAACAGATTTGTGTGTGTGTTAAGTGCATAGTTTTTTTGTATAATAAACAGGGATGCGAGACCTGAGACCCTGGCAGATATATTAACTTACATACTTGCATAATTCTTGGGTGGGGGAAGCATATAGATATGATTGCGATTGAGTAAGGTGTTAATATTAACTAATTGAAAGTACCTTTCGGAGGAGAAAGGCGAGTTGGCTAGAGTAGCAGTGTGTATTAACCCTGGTTGCATATCTAAGTCACGTGCTCACTTGTGTGCTGTTTGTGACAGATGGTATTTTGGGATGGATTGAGGGGAGATATTGTTCATTTGAGGAACCTTTGCGAAGGTGAAAACTGGGCCAGTTTACGAGCTGTTTATTAACCCTTGTCCCGTATGCAGGTCACATGCTCACAGGTGTGCCGTATGTGACATGAAGCTACTGTTGATTAATCAGCATACTATTCATCCCCATATCTTTTTGTAGTATTGTAATACATTTTTGTATTAAAGAGTTATTTTTCTAAGGTATATATTTTTTTATTTCTTGTGAGTGCTGGGAACTAATTATATATTATGAAGCAGATTAATAAATGATACATGAATTCCTGTACTTTTAGTCAGTCATTCTGCTGTGGCCCAAAATTATATTAATCCTAAAAATAATAGAAACTGTCAACGCAGCCCCAACCTCCCATTTACATCTGATTAACTGATTTGTTGTCATAGCTATTGTCTGATAATCTGGGGCAATAGCATCAGAGTTTCTTTGAGGTGTAACTCTCAAACCTAGTTTCAGGCTTTCCTCTTCTTTATGACCCTTCCCTCCAATACTAGCATAGGCATAGTCTTCACCAGTTTCCAGTGGGTCACACCTCCCTGATACAGAGCTCTGCCCTGTAATTAAAGCTGCCTATAGTGTCTTCGTACAGTATGTGGGTTGTTCATGCTGCATACATTTTAGCAGGTTTTTTTTTTCGTATTTGCCAACTTGAATGTCTCCTTCACTGTGCACCCATTAACTCCTTTGCTGCTGAAAGGAATTTCCCATTTAAAATTCTTGCCAGAGTTGTGGGGGAAACGCCTAAATTATTTTGACAGTGAATGTGGAGCGCTATGCTTTTAGAGAGTTCAGAAGAAAAAAAAATAAAAAAAATAATTAGCAGCTAATGTACAATAAATAGGGAAAACGTATTTGATAGATTATGTGTGCAAACTAATACTCATCTGATGTCAATTTCTGTGTCTAGCCTCAGGTAACAGTTTGAGATACCCGCATGAATATAATCATCATTTATAAGACGTCCGCATTGGCAAGTAAAGAAGCATCACAGTTTCAAGTGTCTATTTGAGCTGAAGGCAGCTCAAACTATAGAGGCATCCTCCACATGTAATTAAAAGACCAAAGCCCTTACCACTGTTCCAGCCAGAACAGTGCATCCCTACAAACGGTAGCATTATATTATACATAGCTCAAATTCTATGGTTCCTTGCTGGCAATAAAATCATGACATTTGCAAAGTAACAGGAAAAGGATGGGATGCAAAAATTGCCCTTTGACGCTCAAGAGCTGAAAACCTGAAACAAGATCCCCCAAAAATGCACAAACTGGAGAAAACAATCCTATATCATGCAAACATATAAACCCATTCCCTGTCTCTCTATTGGGCAGTTACATATCAAGAAACAATCGCTTAGGCTTTAATCAAAAATAAAAGTCTAGACAGCTCTAGAGTTATAAAGAGATCACATTTAAAGTACTGCCAAGTAAGGCAATCAACTAATAGTTCTGTAACGCCTACAATATGCTTACTATGTAACAATATGTCTTCGATATCTCCAAGATGGACACGTTGGGATAATATCCCCATTTATTTCAAGGACTGAAATTGTTCTGTAAACTTTTCATGCAAGGGATTCATTGATCCTGCTGTGTATTCAATTTTGTATAGCAGGCTGGAAGGCAGTGACGTAGCTAGAAATGCGCAGGCCCCAGGGCAAAAAAAATTCAGGGCCCCATTAAAACTAACTGCAATTTTTTTTATCCCTTATCATCATCACCCGCTCTCTCTCCCCCCCCCTCATCATTTCACCCCCTCCTCTTCACCGTCACCAGCTCTGTTCCCCCTCAGCTCTCTCCCTCTCCCCCACCCTCAGCTCTCTCCCTCTCCCCCACCCTCAGCTCTCTCCCTCTCCCCCACCCTCAGCTCTCTCCCTCTCCCCCACCCTCAGCTCTCTCCCTCTCCCCCACCCTCAGCTCTCTCCCTCTCCCCCACCCTCAGCTCTCTCCCTCTCCCCCACCCTCAGCTCTCTCCCTCTCCCCCACCCTCAGCTCTCTCCCTCTCCCCCACCCTCAGCTCTCTCCCTCTCCCCCACCCTCAGCTCTCTCCCTCTCCCCCACCCTCAGCTCTCTCCCTCTCCCCCACCCTCAGCTCTCTCCCTCTCCCCCACCCTCAGCTCTCTCCCTCTCCCCCACCCTCAGCTCTCTCCCTCTCCTCCACCCTCAGCTCTCTCTCCCCCCTCTCCCACTCTCTCTCAACTCCCTCCCCCACTCTCTCTCAACTCCCTCTCAACTCTCTCTCAACTCCCTCTCCCACTCTCTCTCAACTCCCTCTCCCACTCTCTCAACTCCCTCTCCCACTCCCTCTCCCCCACCCTCAGCTCTCTCCCCTCTCTCAACACCCTCCCCTCTCAACACCCACTCCCTCTCAACACCCACTCCCTCTCAACCCCCACTCCCTCTCAACCCCCACTCCCTCTCAACCCCCACTCCCTCTCAACCTCAACTCTCTCACCACCTCAGCTCCCTCTCACCCCTCAGCTCCCTCCTCCCTCCCCCCACTCCCTCTCCCCCCCAACCACCAGCTCTCTTCCCCCCCCCTCAGCACTCTTCCCCCCCCCTCAGCACTCTTCCCCCCCCTAAGCACTCTTCCCCCCCCTCAGCTCTCTTCCCCCCCCTAAGCACTCTTCCCCCCCCCTCAGCACTCTTCCCCCCCCCTCAGCACTCTTCCCCCCCCCTCAGCACTCTTCCCCCCCCCTCAGCACTCTTCCCCCCCCCTCAGCACTCTTCCCCCCCCCTCAGCACTCTTCCCCCCCCCCAGCACTCTTCCCCCCCCCTCAGCACTCTTCCCCCCCCCCCTCAGCACTCTTTCCCCCCCCTCAGCACTCTTTCCCCCCCCCTCAGCACTCTTCCCCCCCCCTCAGCACTCTTCCCCCC
The DNA here is from genome assembly GCF_040206685.1 of Ascaphus truei. Classification (NCBI taxonomy): domain Eukaryota; kingdom Metazoa; phylum Chordata; class Amphibia; order Anura; family Ascaphidae; genus Ascaphus; species Ascaphus truei. The sequence goes on from NC_134488.1 coordinate 4,627,543, forward strand.
CCTCAGCACTCTTCCCCCCCCCCTCAGCACTCTTCCCCCCCCCTCAGCACTCTTCCCCCCCCCTCAGCACTCTCCCCCCCCCCTCAGCACTCTTCCCCCCCCCTCAGCACTCTTCCCCCCCTCAGCATTCTTCCCCCCCCTCAGCACTCTTTCCCCCCCCTCAGCACTCTTTCCCCCCCCTCAGCACTCTTTCCCCCCCCTCAGCACTCTTTCCCCCCCCTCAGCACTCTTTCCCCCCCCTCAGCACTCTTTCCCCCCCCTCAGCACTCTTTCCCCCCCTCAGCACTCTTTCCCCCCCCTCAGCACTCTTCTCCCCCCCCCTCAGCACTCTTCTCCCCCCCCCTCAGCACTCTTCTCCCCCCCCCTCAGCACTCTCCCCCCCCCCTCAGCTCTCTTCCCCCCCTCAGCTCTCTTTCTCCCCCCCCCCCCCCAGCTTTCTCTCTCTCCCATGCCTACCTCTGGCGGGGAGATGATGGGAGCGTCAGCGAGCCACCAGCGTTGATCAGAAGAGCAGCCGGCAGAGGAGGTGGGTGTTGTACTGGGGCAAGCAGGACAGCACGTGGTGAGCGCGCTGTGGCAGCAGACAGCAGAAGAAAGAAGACTTCCGGGTCAGACCGCTGGGGCGCGCTCCTCTACCGGATATCCTGCTCGCCTCAGTACAACTCCTACCTCCTCTGCCGGCTGCTCTTCTGATCAACACTGGCAGCCGGCCGACGCTCCCATCATCTTCCCGTCGCCGCCAGGTACCATCATCTCCTCCCGCCTGCCTCTGCTGACAGGTGGGGAGAGCGGGGCCCCAAAGAGTGCTATACTGTAGCTACGCCCCTGTTGGAAGGGCTTATATATACGTAACAAAGCATTAGTAATAAAAATGGGTTATATAAGAAATGTAAAACAAGACTAATAATCTAAGCCCTGTATGCATTCATGTGGAAACCTATTCATTGCTTGAGGGATACGTACTGAAGAGAAAGACTTTGCATAAAACAAATGAAATACTGTATATTATTTACTTATATACAGAATTAGTTAAATATGAGTGCACAACTACCTGTATCTATACAAATAGAACTATAAATATACAATTATTATGCACTTTAATGGTCACACTTCAGACATATAAATGCAATTTGTTAAAATAACCAACAAATATATATATTTTTTTAAATGGAAAATATCCTTACCATCCTGACCAGAGTTAAGAAGGTGTTCTCCAAGATCACAGCCAAAGACACGCTCCCTCAGGATCCCTCGCTGCTTCAGCTTCTGTTTGCTTGGTCGGGACTTCATGAAGGTTCTAAGGAATGTGATGAGCTTGCCGTGCTTTCTGGACACTGCAGAGGGAGAAATCAATGACAAATGACAGTCTAAGAACCACAGCTTTCATATGCACAGCTAACTTTCATATGCACAGGGTTATATGCATATAACATCGCCTTAATATATGTTGGTGAATCAACCTCTCGTTTCGTTTATTATGAATATAGCCATTTGTGGATTGCAGACATGTAGTCTGTACCATCTCAAATACCTATTTTCCCCACTTATGGTGGCTAACAACAAACATTTCAACTATCTTATAAATCCCCATGTCTGGCATCTCATATGCAAATCATGCCATAAGAGATTTTTGAGGGTTGAAGAAATTAATGTCCGTTACTGGGCTAAATAAGTAATTAACAGGATTTTTATGCTTTTCATATTTTTATCCTTTGTCCCCTTGTATGGTCATCAAATTTCTTCTGCAAACAAATTAGTGTGGACATGGAGAACCAGTGTGTGCTTTCAAGTGAATGAGTCCTATGATCTGGCACAAAGCGTGAAAGATGTTCTGCTTGTGATATTATAAAATACAGGTGATGAACTGTTTGAATAAAGATAGGTTTTATTCCTGTATGATATGATCTAATTTATAAATTATAAAATAAATAAAATAATAATGTATAAATTATTATTTTATTTTTATTATAATGTATAATTTATAAATTATTATTTTATAAATTATACCATATCATACAGGAATCGAACCCAGGAACTTTCATATGCTAGTACCAATTCTCTACCTCTACGCCACAGGGATTGTGTGATGTCACAGACTCTAAAAACAAATTTAACATATACATAGTACACGAAGGAAGATACTGATCACCTGTGGGATATCATTTCTCACAACCAGATCATAACATTAATGATTTAAAAATCAAAAACCTCAATGGAAGGTTAAACGCACCCAAAAACGGAAAACATTTGAATTCAGAATGATAAGACTCTTTAACACCAAAACAAAAGGACGGTGCGGAATAGGGTTTCTCACACACTATCACAATAGTTTGTAATTATCCAGCCTGCCTCTTTTCTTATCCACACATCCCCTTCCCCCTTCAAGCTGTTCCTTGTCACAGTTTTAAACCCTTCCATGTCTTCAAACTCTTACTCACCCTACCTTTCTCACCAAATTAGCAAAAATGGATAATGAAAAAAGGATTGCAATAAAAAGTAAGATCACCCCTAAAAAGACAGTTCTTTAAGTACCTTAATAACAGAAAAATGAGAAAAGAAAATATAGGACACTTTTCAGTGTGAGATGGGCAGGCAGATTATTGGAGATAAGGAACAAGCAGAGGTATTTAACAAATTATTTGCCTCTGTGTTTACCAGGGAAGAATCAATTTCAATTGTAGTGCTACAGGAGGAAGCCACAACCTACATATTAATGAACAATTGGTTAACTGAGGAAGATGTCAATAGGCAGCTTGAAAAAATTAATGTAAATAAGGCACCTGGCCCCGAGAGTTCTCAAGGAGTTAAGTTCAGTAATAGCCAAACCATTACATTTAATATTCAAGGACTCCATTTCCACAGGCTCAAAACCACAAGATTGGCGTAAAGCAGATGTGGGCCTATATTTAAAAAAGGCGCTCGATCACAACCAGGGAATTACAGACCTGAAAGCCTGAATTCAATAGTGGGGAAACTACATGAAGGTTTAATATGGATAATATTCAAAAATACCAAACTTATTAGTAATTGTCAGCATGGATTTATGAAGGATAGATCATGCCAAACTAACCTTATAAGTTTCTTTGAGGAGGCAAGTAGGAATTTAGACCAGGTTAATGCAGTGGATGTGGTCTACTTAGATTTTGCAAAGGCTTTTGATACGGTTTCACACAAGAGCTTGGTGTACAAAATAAAGCAAATTGGACTCAGTAATAATGTATGCACCTGGATTGAAAACTGGTTGAAGCATAGACAACAAGAGGGTTGTCATAAATTGAACTTTTTCAGGTTGGGCTAAAGTCGTGAGTGGAGTACCTCAGGGATCGGTACTGGGACCCCTGCTTTTTAACTTGTTTATTAATGACCTAGAGGTTGGCATAGAGAGCAAAGTCTCCATCTTTGCTGATGATATTACATTATGTAAGGTAGTAGAATCAGAGCAGGATGTAGTTTCTCTCCAGAAGGACTTGGACCGACTGGAAACTTGGGCAGGTAAATGGCAGATGAGGTTTAATACTGATAAATGTAAGGTTATGCATTTGGGAAGCAATAATAAACAGGCGAATTACAAATTAAATGGGGATAAATTAGGGGAATCCTTGATGTAGAAGGATTTAGGAGTGCTTGTAGACAGTAGACTTAGCAACAGTGCCAAAATCATGCAGTAGCTGCAAAGGCAAACAAGATCTTATCTTGCATTAAACAAGCAATTGATGGAAGGGAAGTAATCATAATTATGCCCCTTTACAAAGCATTCGTAAGACCATACCTTGAATATGGAGCACAATTTTGGGCAGCACTCCTTAGAAAAGACATTATGGAACTAACCCAAATTAATAAAGGGGATGGACAATCTAACTTACGAGGAGAGGATTACTAAATTAGATTTATTTACATTAGAAAAGAGGCGTCTAAGAGGGGATATGATATCTATATATAAATATATTCGGGGACAGTACAAGGAGCTTTCAAAAGAACTATTCATCCCAAGGGAAGTACAAAGGACTCTGGGGCATCCCTTAAGGTTGGAGGAAAGGAGATTTCCCCAGCAACAAAGGAAAGGGCTCTTTACTGTAAGGGCAGTTACAGTGTGGAATTCATTACCTAGGCAGGCTGATGGCAGATACAATAGATTTGTTCAAAAAAAGGTTGGACATCTTTTAGAAAGGAAAGGTATACAGGGATATACAAAATAAGTTGCTGTCTCTGTAAGTTTCCCATTAAACCTCTTAGATTGTAAGCTCTTCGGGGCAGGGATTTCCTTTCCAATTGTCTGATTTTGCTGCACTTATTGTATAATTATAATTCCCTGTACTGTATTCTTTGTGAAGCGCTGAGTACACTTTTGGCGCTATATAATTAAAGAAATACAATACAAATAAGTAAACATGGGAAGAATGTTAATCCAGGAAATAATACTGTTGGCAATTCTAGGAGTCAGGAAGGAATGTATGTTTCCCCTTATGAGATATTATTGGATGATATATCACTGGGGTTTTTTGTTTGCCTTCTTCTGGATCAATAAATAAGTATAGATATAGGATAAAGTATCTGTTATCTAAATTTAGCATAGGTTGAACTTGATGGACGTACGTCTTTTTTCAACCTCATCTACTATGTAACTACAGCTGAACCCCATTATAACTCGGTCCTCGGGGGACACCCGATCCGACCCCGCTATAACCGGGGTAGCCCTAATTAAAACAAAATGGCCGCCACGGGGGGGGAGGGAGGCGCCGGAAGCCCCAGCACATCCCCCAGCACTTCCCCCACATAACTCCGATGCCCCCCACTGCTCCAGATGCCCCCCACTTGCTCCAGATGTTCCCCCACATACCCTCAATGTCCCTCATATGCTTCCGATGCCCCCCACATACCTCTGGTGTCTCTGCGTGATCGGGACCTGGAGCGGGACCCCCGGCGCCGGTTCCGCTTAGTCTCGAGCAGCTCCATTTCTTGTAGTGTGTGTGTGTGTGTTTTAGGTATAGAAAAAAAGCAATTTTCACACATGAATTTGTGCCTTGTATCATGATTGCTACTGATCTCTAGAGGCTCCATGTTGGTCACCATGATAACAGCTAATATGCAAAGCATGGCTACATAAGCTCAGTGGTAAGGTGCAAGCAGGTAGGGGGTTGAGGGGCAGGTGTCCCCCTCCCCTGCCTCAGGGTGCTGCACAGCAGAGCACTGCTGACACCCCATGCACCATGGCACAGGTTAGGGGTCTCAGCCACTGCTGGTAGGCTGCATGCTGATGGGAAGCCCTGCACTGCTGTGCCCCTTAGCAACAGTAACCATGGTGAGGCCGTGCTCTTTCCAGGAGATGGGATTTCCTCCCCTCGGCGAGCCAATCAAAGGGCGGGATGCGCCCGGCGTCACCCTCCTCCCAATGGTGAAAGGAGGACGTCTTGACATCATTCCCGGGGAGGAGAGGCAACGTGTGCTGGCGGCACCAGGGACAGGTACCCCCCCCCCTCAGGTTTCCATCAACCCCCCTGACTGGCTGGGGCTCACTCGTTGGTGGCAGTGGATGCCACCGCCGCTGCTGGGAGTCGGTACGGAATAGGCAGGCGCTGGGTGCAGAGGCCTGTAGAGCAGACAGAGGAGAGGACACACACACTGGATATCATTACACAGGGTACAGCCGGGGGTCACTGGGGCAGCATGGTGACAGTACGACATGTTGCATGGCCTCCTTGTAGATGGCAGCATATCAGGGGTTACCAGAGCATACCTGATGGTCAACAAAAACATTACCAAAAATACTTATTTTATAAGGTGAGCAACCTATCGCCCCCCTTTCCTCCCACTCTCTCCCCCCCCCCCACTTTCTCCCTGTGTGTGTGTGTCTCAGAGTGTATGTGTCAGTGTGTGTGTGTCTGAGTTTCAGTGTGTGTGTAGTTTGGCAAAAAAATAATAATATATATATATATATATATATATTCAGGGTCCACGCTCAAACCGCGTTCTAAGTGGATCCGCGTTATAGCGGATCGCGCTATAAAGGGGTTGAGCTGTATGTACCTTAACTACAGTACATATGTTTCCCCCCCTCCCTGCTTTCCCAAACACTGTTTTAGCCATAGATTCCTTTGCTAATCAGTATTGCAGACATGAGGAAGAGAGGAGAACTCTCGAAAGCTTGTCCTATGACATAAATTGTTAGTCCAAATAAAAAAGGTATCACCTAATACTGAAGAATACATTTATTCGGCACTATCGCAACTGGACTAACATGGCTATTTCTGATATATATATATATATATATATATATATATATATATATAAAATAATGCCCGCCCCATAGCCAATGGGAGAGCTTGACAGCCAATGAGAGCGAGCACAAACCCACAGACAAACATTTCAGATATATATATATATATATATATATAAATATAGCTGTATGCTCATCTGCATGTCCTAACTCAGTATATATATATATATATATATATATAAAATCAAAAAAATAAAAAAATAAATAGATGATACCGTTCTGTGGCTAACGAAATGCTTTTATTTGTGCGAGCTTTCGAGATACCCTGATCTCTTCTTCCGGCGATGTTACAATGAATGAAGCAAAAGGTAAACTTAAAAACAGTGTCTCTTGGAATGTTATCTGTGCTGTTCCTTCCCCCGGTGTGGATGTGTTTTATGGCTAGAGGTGTTAAATGGTTACTGAAAGCAAGTGAAGAAAGAGTGTGTGTGTGTGTATCAGTGTGAATAAAAATGAATGGAGAGCCCACAGTATATACAGTGCTTTACACAAGGTGTGTGTGGAGTGGGACTGGATATAAATGGTGTGGGTGGGTGTGGAAATGTGAGAGTTAGTAGCACAACTAAAAGTGTGTGTGGATACTTAGTGGTCCCTATTGGTGTATAGGGATGGAAAAACAAGGAGTATTAGTATGTGTGAGAGACAGCTGTGTGTGCATACATATAGCACAGTATGTACAGACATGGCCTTTAGCGCTTATGGGACGAGAGTTCACTACGGTCAGTAATGACTCATAAAATTTCGATCTCTGTTTAGGCCACTGCTAAGTGTCCCGAACAGTTGCATAAATTTGTATTCATGCAACCGTCTCTCTTTCGGGGTTTTAAGATTACCTTTGAGTATGGCAACCCTCAGATCGTTCATCTTATGGCCAGAGTCAGAGAAATGTTCGCCAACAGGACTGTCTCTTGTACCGCGTGTGATGCTGTGGCGATGCAGGTTCATTCTCTTGTTTAGCCCTGCCCTGTCTCACCTATGTAGTAGCAGCCCCCTGGGCATTTCATGCACATGATGAGGTACACGACATTGCTGGAAGAACAGGTGAACCTTCCTCTGATTTTGTATTCCCGATTCCTGTGTGGTATTTGTATTGTGTCCGCTGTGTAGAGCATTGCGCAGGTTTTGCATCTTGGGTCCTGGCATGGTTTTGTCCCGCATTCAGTTGTACTGCTGAATACTTTACTCCTCACCATAATATTCTTGAGGTTATGGGGTTGTCTGTATGATAATAAGGGTGCTTCAGGGAAGACCTGTTGCAGTCTTGTATGTATATATATATATATATATATATACAGTGTTCGACAAACCTATACATTTGCTCGCCCCGGGCGAGTGGATTTAACCCCCGGGCGAGTAAATATTGGCCCAAGCAGCACACGTTTGGTACTAGGTGGCGAGTAGATTTTTTTGTGTGGCGAGAAGATTTTTTGGTGATTTGTCAACCACTATATATATATATATATATATATATATATATATATATATTTATATATCTAATATAAAAATATCTTGTTAATTCTGGTTCTCTCCCTTGACTTAAGTATGGGAACTTAGGGTTACGGCTGATTTTTGTATATATATCAGCTTTATACAGTTATTTACCAATGAACTCTTATTTTTCCCTCTTTGTATATCTAAAAGTATTGTTTGTGTTTTTAACATGTATTTTTCTGTTTGGTCATTACTCTAGATATACTCTGTGTGCAGTATGTGCAGACACTCAGCACTTAGATCGAGATGGTGATCGGATGATGAGAACGATCGTGATGCGTGTCTTGTGCTACTTATACTTTCCCTCCTGAAGAAATGGCTGATATATTTTTTTCTGAGCTCTTTACTTCAAGAGTTCCTGCTTTACTTTTGAGCAGGCTGATATGTTTTTCCATCTGTGCCTTTGAATGCCATCAAACAACAAATGGCTGGATTACGTCACATTTATTGCTCTAATCCCTATGCCTGAAGCAGGACTGCGCATGTCGATGTGACACGTGATTAATTAGTACACAGCAACATCATAGCTTTTTTAAAAGCGGGGCTTCAGCTGTGCGGAGGTCCCAATCATCTGTGTGCGTGCGTCTGAGCAAGTGCGATTTGTTGTCCTGCTTGGTAATTGGAGATTTGGAGTTGCACAAAACTGGCGTTATCATTTGGATTTCCCTTAAAGACAGGGCTGTTTCAACGCAACTTTACCACTCTGGGAAGAAGCCCAGTAGGGCGAAACGCGTTAGTGGTTTTGACGGACGCCTCCTGCTGCTCTATTTTGGACATCTTTCTCTATTCAAAGACTTTGTTTGTACGCTGTTTTTTTCTGCACCTCATTTGGGGTTACCATTGCTGGACACACTTTACATCGTTTTGCACACGGAAGCCTTCTCTTCTGTGCATTGATGGGCTGAGTATTCCTGTCATGCTGACTATGGCTGTCCTTATGTGTGTCATATCAGTCATTGGACTGCTATCTCTATAGTGCATTATCACATAGAGGCTTCATACTTTAGGACATTTGTGATATTATTCCTCTGTGCCCCACGTGTAATTTCACCTCTCTTTAGGTTGCGTTTGCAGCCTACAGTAATAATAGCCTCTTAGGGGATATTATTCATTTTACACACGTTTCTTTGCATGCATTCGTTAGGACATGAGTATTACCTTGGACGTGTGATTTATGCGTTTACAAGGCTGTTCCCTTTTTTCTCATTAGTGGCTTCATTATTAGCCATATTAGTACTGCTATTAGTTATAGGTATTTAGTTAACCTCTTAGTTCATGACCGAACGGATGCAATCACACTGGGTACTTTGTCCCCATTGTGGTTTAATATATAGAGATTTATTTTTCCCTTTTTTATTTATTTTGACAGTCCTATTTATTTGTCCTTTTTATATTGAGTTTTGCAGGCAGGTTTTTTAGTCAGTTTTCCATGTGTGTTATGTTAGAATGTATTATTATGTGTTTGTATTTATTTTGGATTATTTAATGGATTAAAACTACTTTGGTATTATTTTTGATACGTCTGAGTGCTGTATGTGAGGGTCTTTTTTTCTTTTGGTGGTATATATATATATTTAAACAGTATATTATATTTTTTTGTGCATTCACTCATTCCCCTACATCCATATCCCTTTATTGGCCTTTCAAACCGTGAATGACCATTGTTTTATGGTTGTCAGGCAGCCTTATTGGCTAAATAGTGTTGAGCTTAACGACGGGGGAGTACTTCAGACGCAGAGGCATGACGCTACCCATAAACCCTCTGAAGAAGTCGCTGATAGTGACAAAACACGTTAGGAAGCATGCGACACCCGGCCTTACGTCATAAATTTGAGACACGATCGTGGCCGGATAGTGCCGTGTTTATTCTCATGGCTGGTAGCTGTGAAGGGATCCACCTTTATCAAGGGTATTCCCTATCTTGCGACATGCGATTCAAATCTGGAGGAGCTTTGATACAGTCTTGGGACAGTCCTCCTACATCGTTGGCGGTGATATGATGCACAAATGCTTGTTTCAATTTTATTTGATCCCCTTGTTCATACTCTCCTTCCCCAATAAATGTCATATTACGCTATGGTTTTTATTTTTATTCTCTCTTTCTCACTCTCTCGAGATATATAGATATATAGATATATACACACACACTGTGTTAGCCAAGCTTTAATAATAAGAAATGAATAGACGATACCGCTCTGTGGCTAACTAAATTCTTTTATTTGTGCGAGCATTCGAGATACACTGATCTCTTCTTCCGGCGATGGTACATTGAATAAAGCAGCAAGGTTAAACTTAAAAACTTATACTTAGGAATGTTATCTGTGACTGAAGTCTAACACCTCCCCGCCCCCCGCGGTGTAGTATACAATTTATGACTAGAGGTGTTAAATAGTCCCTGAATGTTAGTGATGTAAGAGTGTGTGTGTGGGTGTGTGTGTATGTATGTATGTATGTATGTATGTAAATATAAATTGGTAAAGAGCCCACAGTGTATACAGCGCTTTACAAAAGGTGTGTGGAGTGGGCGTGTATATCAATGGTGCGGGTAGGTGAGTAAATGTAAGAGGCTGAAGCATTACTAAAAATGTGTGTAGATACTATGTGGTCCCTATTGGTATATGGGGTTGGAATTACAGAGTATTTGCATGTGTAAGAGACAGCTGTGTGTGCATACATATAGCACAGTATGTCTAGACATGGCCTTTAGCACTCATGGGAAGAGAGTTCGCACGTGTCAGTAGTGACTCATAAAACTTCGGTCTCGGTTTAGGCCATCGCTAAGTGTCCCGAACAGTTGCATAAACTTGTATTCATGCAACCGTCTCTCTTTCGGTGTTCTAAAATTGCCTTCGAGTATGGCCACCGTTGTGGCCAGAGTCAGAGAAATGTTCGCCGACAGGACTGTCTCTTGTTCCGCGTGTGATGCAGATTCATGTGATGCAGATTCATTCTCTTGTTTAGCCCCTGTCCCGTCTCACCTATGTAGTAGCAGCCCCCTGGGCATTTCATGCACATGATGAGGTACACAACATTGTTGGAGAAACAGGTGAACCTTCCTCTGATTTTGTACTCCAGATTCCTGTGTGGTATTTGTATTGTGCCCGCTGTGTGGAACATTTTGTGGAGCATTGTGCAGGTTTTGCATCTTGCGTCCTGGCATGGTCTTGTCCCACATTCAGTTGTACTGTTGAATACTTTACTCCTCACCATCATTTTCTTGAGATTGAGGTTGTCTGTATGATAATAAGGGTATTTCAGGGAAGACATGTTGCAGTCTTGTATCTTCCTGGGGAATGGGTTGTAGTTCCCTGGCGATCTTGCGTAGGGCTTCTAGATGTGGGTTATATGTGACCATATATATTTAGCTAAAGGTCATGTCTATACATACTGAGCTATATGTATGCACACACAACTGTTTCCTACACATACTCTAAGTAATTCCATCTCAATATACCAATAGGGACCACATAGTATCTACACACACTTTGATTAATGCACCACCCTCTCACATTTCCACACTTACGTCTACACTTCCACTCCACACACATCTTTTGTAAAGAGCTGTATACATTGTGGGCTCTTTATTTATTTATATTTACATACACACACTCTCTTACATCCCTCACATTCAGGGACTTTTTAACACCTCAAGTCATAAATCGCACACTACACAGGGGGAGGGATGGGCTCTAGTCACATTCCAAGATGCACTGTTTTTGAGTAAATCCCATGCCGGCTTTATTCAATGTAACATCGCCGAAAGAAGAGATCAGTGTATCTCGAAATCTTGAACAAATAAAAGCATTTCGTTAGCCACAGTACGGTGTCGTCTATTATTTTTTGATTATTAAAGCTCGGCTAACACAGTACTGATATATATATACACATATATATATATATATACACACACACACACACACACACACACATATATATATATATATAGACCATACGATACCGGTTGCAACACGACATCAAGGGACAGCACGCAGGCAAGTAAATCAAAAATTTTCTATATTTGATAGAAGACACAAAAACCGACGTCTCGGTCCCCCAGTGGGACCTTTCTCAAGGTACATACATATACATATACATATACATATATACACATATATACACATACATACATAGTCACTAAACACAATTCTCTCTGTGAATCCACAAAGAGAGAGGAAGTAGACAGAAAATCCTCTGTTTGAAGTACTATGCTATAAACTTGAGAAAACATGCATAACCTTGAAAAATATTTCCAATTGGGTCCTACATTTACACAAGCAGTACAATTTGCGTTAAGGAGTTTGATTACGTGGTAACCTGACCTGATCGCAACACAAAATCAACGATTTCTGCGCTAACTCGAGACATTATGGGATTATATTCAACAAAGTACATACATAAAGCATCACTGGGTAAACCTGCCAATTTCTACTAACAGCTAAACTATACATCATCTATTATAAAATACAGATCTGAAAAGCAACATCATTTTAGCCCCTCAATCACAGATGCTGATTAATAGCCACCTTAATTCTCATTTAGCTATGAATTTGAAAATGTGTCCAAATAACTGAGCGGAGCCCTAGCTGTCCATCTGCTACATGTTTAAGTAATGAAAGCTTATAAATTAATTTCATGTTCAGGGCAGCCTATAAATGGCAGCCTCTCCCTGTGCACATGGTATTACTATGTGTAATTAAGAGGGTGGGGCGTCACAGGCAGGGCAATATATTCATTCACTGACACTACACACACCCAGGCTCACATGGGCATCAAAAACTGGAAAGCAGGAGCTTGTTTTTCATAACCTAGAAGAGGTGTAATTCCCCAGCTGACCTAAAAATAATTCCAACAAACTAGAGGCAACTGACAAGATTATACAAGGCTACAAATCCATAAATCAATTAAATGAACACCTCACTTTTGAGATAAGATTAACCAATACCTTAAAATATTAAAGATTTACAAATGTACACAATATATACCGTGATTGGACCATATCCAAAACAGTGTTCATCATTAACACACGATTGAACAGATGATTGCATGACAAACACACAAAGACTGCTGTGAAATACTGACTACATCTCTATCATTTAAATGTGACACCCACTCAATAATAGAATATCCACTTTTAATGGTGGCTCTGTGCTCCCCGACATAAGCAGTTGATGTGGATCTGCATATTTGTATTTCACGTTCCTTTAAATCTGCACCAATCGTGAAATACCTGTATGTGTGGGCCAGCTCAAAGACCACATTTATAGGCAAAGCTCTTGACCACTCCAACTTAGGGGGGCAAGCAAGAGGGCAGAAATATATGTAGGGGCACAAATGCTGGGACAAGGAAACAAGTAGAAGTGGAGAACATAATATGTGAGAGCAAGATAACATGGACACATCAATATTACACATTAATAAGTGCTTGTCCAAAATATTAATGCAATAACAATTCATGGGCTGTAAACATACAGTATATACATTATTTCAACATCATCATTTGGTACGGCAAAAGGGCCACATGGACACTGGCTCTTGTACCATATCTGGAAAAAGATACAGATTGCTCTACACTTTAAGCTGGAATCATATTTACTTCACTTAAAGAAAAAAGCAAAGAAAAGGGTATTGAAAATATAAGGTGGGCGAAACCTGTAACCATTTGGTAAAGGCAATGTTGTGTTTTATCCTATTATATAGCATGGTCTCACTTTCTCTACAGGATGACAAAGATTATGATTCCCAAAAGAAAGACATGTGCATCAATCATCACTAAAGTGTGTGCTTTCTATCATATAATACCTCTAGCCCTACAGTCTTTGCCAAGTAGCCCCCTCGTTGTAACTTTGCAAAGTGTGACGGGCATAGTTGTAGCTAATGCATACCTGCACTATACTGCTGGACTTGTGGCCTGTGCCTGGAAATGTAGAAACTCCCTTTCTATTACAAAACCAGAAGTAGGAAAAGCACAAACAATAAAATCATTCAGAAGCCAGGTGTCTCGTCACACTACGTAAAACGTGTCGTAAAACTAGCTTAATCCCGGCACTCGAAGAAAAAGATCAAATGCAAGCTTAGTAGGTGCCAGCACTAACCCGCTGGTATTTATTCACAACAACAATGTTAAAAGCACAGTGGAAGAAGCAAATCGGTACAATCTTATACTAAAATTAAATGACTGCACGATCAGCAAAGAAAATCTACAAGATAATTGATGAATATTTAAAGTAACTGTCCTTGGCTTGGGTAATAATGATCCTTGGTCACACACACATAGCTTATAATTAAACTATATGTGCTTCTTAAAAGCAAAGCTGGTAAATAAGTTGAAGTAACTGAAACCTAGAATCCTTTTTCTTGCTTAAAGAGCAGCTTATCTAATGCTGATAACAATCACGGACTGTATGCCAACATAAAGACATCTCTGAGCCTTCTTGAGTGATGGGGGTGGAATGGAGGAGTTGAATGACTGAGCTGATCAACAATAAAAGCTCAGGCTGGCTGTATCCAGATTCTCAAGACATTGTAAAAGTGAAACCTGAGGTTTATTTGATCAGAATTCCCTTTTCTCTCTCACTAAAAAAAGACTGGCTTGCTGCTTTAACCGTTTTGCTGCCAGCGATGCACATGCTATACAATATGTTGCTGTTTCATCTAGCCTTGATGTGCTTTAACAGCACTTTATAAACATCACTACAATTAAACTCTAGAATTGAGTGAGTGGAGTTATCACCAAATTCTCTCCATTTTCCAAGCTGTGATCTATGCCTGGTGATTACCGGGAATTATACAACAGGAAGGATCCTTATTTTAGTTATATTTCATTAAGATAGCAAGTCTTACCTAGTTCTGTCGATGTGAGCAAAAGCCAGAAAATAAATCGAAATCCTTTTTCAGAATAAATATCCCAAGGCTCGCCAGTTAAATTAGAATGGACTTTACACTATCGGATTCGCAAACATACCTTTCTGTTTTTTACCCTGCTAAATATATTCACACTTGTCCGCACTATGCCTTTAACTATCTTCACCATTTCGGATACTCCTTACTCTCTGTGTCTGTTACACGCCCCACAATCTCTGCCTGACTCACACTCCTCACCCACCTTTTTGACAACCTCAAACAACTCTTTTACACTGTCGAAACCAGTTACTATCTGGCTCTGGCACTCTGTGAAGCAGACACACTCTGAACCCCCTCACAATCTCTCTGTGATGCTCTGATGCATCACTCACTTTATAATGCTCATATGCACTTTTTACATACTCTCTATTTCTCTCTCACATTGCTTCTGTGCCTCACTAAAATCACAAAACAATCTGTATCTCACTTCTTACCTCTCTCTGCCCCTTCTCAGACACTCAAACTCTCCATCCCCAATCTGAAATTCTTCTGTGTCTGTGTCTTTTGGTGCCTCTCACTGCCTCTTCATTTACACCCAAAGGCTCAATAAATCACTAATTTTTAAATTTCCTGATCCCCTTATACTTATTCTATTAATCTCTACAGGGTTGTCATACTCTTACTCTCTAACCATACCTCAATCTTCCTCTCACGTTTCTCCAGTGCGTCTTTCACACCTCCAATCTTTTTCAATACTTCTCACACTTTCTCCTTATGCCTCTCAGTCTTCTAGATCCTCTCTCAATTTCCTTAGATCTTTGGCTCCTCTCCCGCTTGGATCACTACGTGCACACCATTTTCTTGTTTTGCAGAGTAAAAAGGGCTCTCTCCCCAGAAGCACTCCTCCTCCTCTGAAACATCCTCCATCTCAGGTAAACGCTCCTCCCAAACCCATGCTGAGAATGGATTTCCTCCCTTCTAAGCCAGCCCCTGTCACACCTCCAATTCAGAATCCTGCCCTTCACTGTCTCATTTACATACCAGGTGCATTGTCTGCGCTCCCTCCCCCCCTCCTTTGCCCTCTGTTCTCTCATTCCATTATCTCTCTCCCTTTTCAATACAAAGTGACAAATATCAGTTGAACCCACGTGTAGCAAGACGGACTTGAATGCCCTCAAACACACTAATGCAATAAACACCTGCCAAACATTGGTGCATTTTTACTACCTTGTGCTTTAATCTGCTATCTACAGAACTGGACTTCGAACTTTGTCACACTGGCAGTGTAGGGGTTAAACTTTATGATTTCTAGTGTGCTTACGTAGGCAGTCCTTCTAAGACCAAAGTGAACTGAGGCTGGTGGCATGTTTAATAGGTTAGATTAGGGGTGCACAAACTTTTTCCCCTGCGCCCCCCTGCTGGCGGTCACCCCACCCCCGCGCCCCCCCTCACCTCGGTTCCAGCATCATGTCACGTTGCCATAGCAACGTGACGTCACATGGCGACGCGTGTGGAGCCAAGGTAAGTAAAGGTTTACAGAGGCCCTGCAGCTCCTCCGGCACTTAATTTAAGTGCCTTCAGGAAGCGCGCCCCCGGCAGGCAGTCTTGCGCCCCGCTGGGTTAGATGTAGCCGATTGATACCTTTAAAGAAAAAACATCGGACAAGTATCAGTACTGTATTTCAAAAAGGTTTGAAATTATGAAGCCATCATTAGTGAAACCGAGAAACATGAATTGCTGATATACTTGTGTAGCCCTGTTTCCCCCCTTCTCTGGGAAATTTTAGTCCACGCTATTTGTGTGGTGCACTACCTGTAGGGAGCAGGAGATCTTGAGCTGTCTGCGTTGTTGTTGAGACAGGCTTTTGGGTTCTAATAAGGTAGTTTTTCTCGGGTACTCAGCGCCTCCAGCTGTAGTGGGATCCAGGGTGCTCCGGAATATCAGCCCCCACCACAGCATTCTTCTCCCCCCCTGTCCAATGACTGACACTCAGACAGGGGAATATAGTAGAACCAGGATCCTTTATTAACACCATGGTATACAGCCATTACAACTCTTTCTACAGTGCGGTACGGTCTTTGAAGTCCCAGACTTCGAGGGTGCCTACCCTGATAGTAGGGGCAATGAGTCTTGATGTTCCCAAAGGCCTGCGCCTGTGGTGGACCAGCTCATCCTCGCAATGGGAGAGACTAACATCCCCTGCTCTCTTCTTTCTCTCCAGAGCAAGACTGAAGACTACATTTGGATACTCCCCTGATTAGGGTTCAGAGGGGGTGGGCTCAGGGCCTAGACCTATACTGATAGGCTTACCCAGGCCATGAGTCACCACCTCACCTCTGTCCATCACAGAGGAGCCTGCAGGGGGGACAAAAGCCCACTCATTAACCTGTTAATGCCCTGAACTAATTAGGGACTGACATAGCAGGGGGAAAGACAGGTAGAATAGACATACCATGTTACACTTGAATTCAGCAGACCACAGAGAAAGGAAAATGTCAAATGTATCAGTATGCAAACAAGTCAAACTAAAACATAAATGGTGATAAAATCTTCCTGTTACACCAAGAAAAATTCTCTGCTTGCTCGCCCCCCCCCCCCACCTTCCCTTCTCCCCATTACAAATGTAGATTCCTGCACTTTCAACGTGAAAAAGGAAAATACAGAACAAGTCAGTCAAAACAATAAAAAAATTATAATTACCCCAACCAAACAATAAGAAATTATAAAGATATATACTTTACACGAATGAAACAATTTTATAAAACAACCTAAATCATCTTTAATAACCTGAACTCTTTGCCACTTGGGAGATATACGCCGTGTTCATCAAGTGCACTTCCAGTATTTTGACATTATGTTCATTATATTTTAGTGTTTCTAGGTTTGTAAGTTCAAGAAAATCTATTTTTCAGGCTTTATAGGCTTTGCTTTGAGCATAATAACACCACTGTGTAACAAATATTGTCTGAATTTACATGAGTGATTCTCATCCCACAATTCTACATTTTTTTTTCAATAGCTCATCGCATATTGCCTTTCCTACAAATATGTGAAAATATGTGAGTGATGTAAATTATTTATTTTTTAATTAATTGTTAAGGATTTAGTAATTTTTCAATACATTTGTTACATACTTACATAGCAGATGAGGTTGAAAAAAGACATGTGTCCATCAAGTTCAACCTGTGCTAAATTTAGACAACAGATACTTTATCCTATATCTATACTTACAGTATATTGATGCAGAGGAAGGCAAACAAAAAACCCCAGAGTCATATCATCCAATGATATCTCACGAGGGAAAATAAATTCCTTCCTGACTCTTAGAATTGGCAATCAGATTAATAACTAGATCAACATCCTTCTCATGTTTACTTATTTGGTATATCCCTGTATACCTTTCCTTTCTAAAAAGATGTCCAACCTTTTATTGAACAAATCTTTTGTATCTGCCATCACAGTTTCCATGGGTAAGGAATTCCACATGTTAACTGCCCTTACTGTAAATAGCCCTTTCCTTTGTTGCTGGTGAAATCTCCTTTCCTCCAACCGTAAGGGATGACCCCGAGTCCTTTGTATTGTCCTTGGGATAAATAGTTCTTTCAAATCTCCTTGTACTGTCCCCAAATATATTTGATATAGTTATCATATCCCCTCTTAGACGCCTCTTTTCTAATGTAAGTAAATCTAATGTAGCTAGCATCTCCTCATAAATTAGATTGTCCATCCCCTTTATTAATTTGGTGGTTCTTCTCTGCACTCTCTCTAGTTCCAGAATGTCTTTTCTAAGGAGTGGTTCCCAAAATTGTACTCCATATTCAAGGTGTGGTCTTACTGCTTTGTAAAGAGGCATAATAATGTTGACTTCCCTTCCATCCATTGCTCGTTTAATTCAAGATAAGATCTTGTTTGTAATTTGCAGCTACTGCATGACTTTGGGCACTATTGCTAAGCCTGCTGTCTACCAGCACTCCTAAATCCTTCTCCATCAAGTATTCCCCAATCTATCCCCATTTAATTTGTAATTCGCCTGTTAATTCTTGCTTCCCAAATGCATAACCTTACATTTATCTGTATTAAACCTCATCTGCCATTTACCTGCCCAAGTTTCCAGTCTCTCCAAGTCTTTCTAGAGATCAATTACATCCTGCTCTGATTCTACTACCTTACACAATTTAGTGTCATCAGCAAAGATGGAGACTTTGCTCTCTATACCAACCTCTAGGTCATTAATAAACAAGTTAAAAAGAAGGGCTCCAGGTATTGATCCCTGAGGTACTCCACTCACCACTTTAGCCCAACCAGAACCCAACCCTCTGTTGTCTGTCCTTTAACCAGTTTTCCATCCAGGTGCATATATTTTTACTGAGTCCAATTTACTTGATTTTGAACAACAACCTCTTCTGTGGAACCGTATCAAAAGCCTTTGCAAAATCTAAGTAGACCACATCAACAGCATTACCTTGGTCTAATTTCCTACTTACCTCCTCAAAGAAACAAATAAGGTTAGTTTGGCATGATCTATCCTTCATAAATCCATGCCGACTATTACGAATAATTTTGTTTCCCATTAGGTATTCCTGAATATTATCCCGTATTAAACCTTCAAGTACAGTAGTTTCCCCACTATTGAAGTCAGACTCACAGGTCTGTAATTCCCCGGCTGTGGTTCTGAGCCTGTGGAAATGGAGTCCTTGAATATTAAATGTATTGCTTTGGCTATTACTGAATTTAGCTCCTCAAGAATTCTTGCATGTATACCATCGGGGCATGGTGCCATATTTACTTAAATTTTATCAAGCCACCTATGAACTTCTTCCTCAGTTAACCAATTGTTCATTAATATGGAGGTTGTGGCTTCCTCCTGTGGCGCTACTATTGAACTTGATTCTTCCCTGGTAAACACAGAGGCAAAGAACTTGTTTAATACCTCTGCTTTTTCCCTTATCTCCAATAATCTTCCTGTCCATCTCACACTGAAAGGGTCCTATATTTTCTTTTCTGTTTTTTTTTTGTTATTAAGGTACTTAAAGAAATGTTTAGAGTTGATCTTACTTTCTATTGCAATCCTTTTTTCATAATCCATTTTTGCTAATTTAATTGCCCTTTTGCAATTTTTGTTACATTCCTTATAATTCTGATACGATGTCTCCGTTCCTTGTGACTTCAAGAATCTAAACGCCTTCCTCTTCTTGTCCATTTCCTCCCCTACCTGTTTATTTAGCCACATTGGTTTTGACTTACTTCTTTTATACTTATTACCCATGGGTATACACTGATGAGTGTGCTTTTCTAACAATGTTTTAAAGACTGCCCATTTATCGTCTACATTTTTTCCTGCAAAAACATCATCCCAATTTATTCCTTGTAGATTTGTCCTCACTTTATTAAAATCTGCCTTTCTAAAGTTTAAGGTCTTTGTTGAACCCAAGTTATACCTATGCTCCACTACGCAGAATAAGAGTAAGGAGGGCCCACCTTACATGGGTTACAACTGACCTTATAGCTCTCTACCATTTAAGGCATGCCATGTGGGTAAGCTACAAAGTAACTGGCACTACCAAGGACCTTAATCACTACAGATGCCTGCGGAACATGTGCACAAGGCAAACTGTGCTACTCTGACAATCTTCACTAGAATACATGAAACCCAGCTAACTTCTGGAAGGTTATCAACAATATATTCCAGCCTTCTACCATCAACAACCAAGTAATATCACGAAGGAGGATATTAATCTGACAAATCCCACTGACATTGCATTCAATGATTACTTTGTGGGGTGTATTACTTACTTATTAGCGAAACGCAACCCAAACCACAAACCTCATTCTGAGAGTACCCCTATAGCTTCACCCTCTCCCAACACTGCTCACAATTTTCAATTTGTCCCACTATCCAAAGAGGAGATTACACAAGCACTCCTCAAATTAAAACTAAGCAGCCAATGTGGACCTGACTTATTGCAATCTAAGTTCCAAAGACTTGATGCGCCAGCCATTGCCAAACCAATTGCTTCCATAGTCAACTCTATTCTGTCTGCAGGCCAAATCCCTAAGACATGGAAAACTGCCGGAGTTGTCACAATCTTCAAAAGTGGGGACAAAAACACTGTCTCAAACTACAGGCCAATCTCTCTTCTCCCAATACTATCCAAAGTCATGGAAAAATGTGTTCCTTTCCAATTAAGCGATTACTATACCAAGACAAATTTCCCTAGCCAATTCCAATCTGGCTGTCACCCCAAACACTCCACGGTAACAACCCTGCTAAAAGTTTGCAATGAAATCCAGTATGGAATGGAACAACTCACTGGTGCAATATTCCTAGATTTTGTAAAGGCTTTTGATACTGTTGATCATGTAATCTTGCTTAACAAACTCCAGTACTCTGGAATAGAGAAGCATGCTTTAAACTGGTTTCATTCCTACCTATCAGGTATAATCCCAACATGTGTCTATCTCAGGCTCTAACTCCAACCCCTTGGATATCACCTGTGGTGTCACACAAGACTCTGTTCTGGGGCCCCTACTCTTCTCAGTGTTCATCAATGATCTTCCTACTGCTTCAATACACATGTATGCAGGTGACACAATCTTATATGCACACAGCCCTGGCCTCTCTGAACTTCAACACATACTTCAATCTGATTTTTAGAGACCTGAAAATTGGATTTTCCAAAACAAACTGATTTTAAACACCGTAACAATGGTATTTGGGACCCAGGCTACATTTTTAAAACTTCCAATGACTGAGCTTCAGATCAGAACCAACGCTAATACCACCCTAAGTCCTGTTACTAGTTTTAAATACTTGGGCATATGGTTTGACTCCCACTTAACATTTGGGATGCACATTGATACCCCGACATCCAAAACTTATGCAAAACTAGGTGTACTTTACAGGAACAAATCATCCCTAAGTCTGCTGGTCACATACATAGCTACATAGTAGATGAGGTTGAAAAAAGACGTAGGTCCATCAAGTTCAACCTATGCTAAAATTAGACAACAGATACTTTATCCTATATCTATACTTACTTATTGATCCAGAGGAAGGCAAACAAAAAAACCCAGAGTCATATCATAAAATGTTATCTCATAAGGGGAAAAATAAATTCCTTCCTGACTCCAAGAATTGTCAATCGGATTAATCCCTGGATCAACATCCTTCCCATGTATACTTATTTGGTATATCCCTGTATACCTTTCCCATCTAAAAAGATGTCCAACCTTTTTTTGAACAAATCTATTGTATCTGCCATCACAGTCTCCATGGGTAATGAATTCCACATTTTAACTGCCCTTACTGTAAAGAGCCCTTTCCTTTGTTGCTGGTGAAATCTCCTTTCCACCAACCTTAAGAGATGGCCCTGAGTCCTTTGTACTGCCCGTGGGATGAAGAGTTCGTTTAAAAGCTTCTTGTACTGTCCCAGAATATATTTGTATATAGTTATCATATCCCCTCTTAGACGCCTCTTTTCTAATGTAAATAAATCTAATTTAGCTAGCCTCTCCTCATAAGTTAGATTGTCCATCCCCTTTATTAATTTGGTGGGTCTTCTCTGCACTCTCTCTAGTTCCATAATGTCTTTTCTTAGGATTGGTGCCCAAAATTGTACTCCATATTCAAGGTGTGGTCTTACTAATGCTTTGTAAAGGGGCATAATTATGTTTACTTCCCTGCCTGTTTGATGCAAGATAAGATCTTGTTTGCCTTTGCAGCTACTGCATGACTTTGGGTACTATTACTAAGCCTGCTGTCTACAAGCACTCCTAAATCCGTCTCCATCAAGGATTCCCCCAATATATCTCCATTTTATTTGTAAGTCGCCTTGTTATTCTTGCATCCCAAATGCATAACCTTACATTTATCTGTATTAAACCTCATCTGCCATTTACCTGCCCACGTTTCCAGTCTCTCCAAGTCCTTCTGAAGAGAAAGCGTATCACACAGCAGATGCTAATGCCAATTATCGACTATGGGGACTAGGAGTTCCTCAATAATTTGGGTCTTATAATTGTCTTTAAGCACCCAAAAAAACAGTTTCCTTTTGTTTTAATGCTAATCTCATTGCCCCAGTCTATGTCTGGATAATTAATATCACCCATTATGCAAACATGACCCAGTTTTGATTCCTTCTCCATTTGAAAAAGTATTTTGGCTTCCTATATCTCACAGGTATTTGGTGGATTATAGCATATCCCTACAAACATTTTCTTTATACATTTACCTCCACTGTTAATTTCTATCCAGAAGGCCTCTACATTTTCATCATTCCCTTCATAAACATCATCCCTTTTAATAGGTTTTGGATCCGGCTTAACATATAAGCATACTCCACCTCCTCTCCATTTGCTCGATCCTTTGTGGTTGTAAGGTCATTGCCTTAATTTCCCCCTCCTCCATTCTGCCCTGTTTTCTTTGTCACCTAAATGGTCCATAGTTTGGAATGTACAGCAGCATGAAAATATCCCAGTACTGTACTGTGTGTGTGTGTCAAATTCAGAGACAGGGGAAGGCACTGTAGGCGAGGCCTGGCTCTGAGCTATAGGAATCAGGACATGCCTCCCAATCACTGCCATGACGCTGTGTTTCTCACTTACATTTGTACTGTATTACACAGCACGTGTGCCCTGCCTAGCAGGCAGATGCCGGACATTCCTGATGTGCTCTCCCTGTTCATACAACTTTCAAGGGTGAAAAATCAAGTATAAACTTAATGTAACAGTCGCATCTCTGCATATATTTTCACTTCTATTTTTTTTAAAGAGATCTTGAGCTGAATTTTTTTTATTGTAAAAGTCCAATAAGATTTTGCAGTTGTAAAGCCAAGTGTCTTAACTACAAAATTTGGACAAAATGTACAAATTTGTGTATCAAGGATTAGCTTGTCTGTGGCAATCTTATTAAAACTAAATGCCCTCAAGTTGTGGGGGAAGGGCATATTACCACATTCCTTCTAGTAGGAGGGCTTATGAAAACAGCAGAGGAGGAGGGAGGAGGCTCAACATTCCATGTAAATAAATATGCTAGTGTTCAGACCTGTGGAGCCCTGTGCACTTCCAACTCCCACAGTTCCCTCTATTCAAAGACTGAAGCTCTTTATAATGCAGGCTCAGACTCCTGTCAGTGCTTTGTGGTTAGAATGAGCCCCCCCCCCCCCCCCCCCCCCAATCACTATAACCCTCAAGAGGACAATACTGTAGCTTCCCTACTGGTTATTAGCAAGATTAGGGATCAGCCTCATTATTTTCACTAATGAGAATGGACAAAACGAGAGGTAACTCTCAATGTATTACTTCCTGGTAAAACATTTTATAAATGAATAAATAAATAATATATGGCATCACCTTTAATTATATAAAGGACACCTTTATAGCATCATCTAATGTAACATGTATTCACAAATACACAGTATTGATATAGGTATTTATATAGGTATTGCTCTTTTATTTGAGTACATACAGTGCTTCATAGTGGCCTGCCAACAGGGGGTTTCCTAGACCAACCTGGGTCCCAATTCTCTTAGACAGGCTCCAGTCACTAACCACTTTCCAGCCCCATTGGGCCTTCCATACCACAGTCCAGCATCACATGGCCCAGGAAATTGTACCCTCTATGGTACAAATGACTAATTAGGTACAATACTAAGCTTCACAAAAACATTAGGTTATTTATCAAAGTTGACTTGACTAAAAAAAAAAAACAGATTTATAATAAATAAAAAAAAAAAATCTTTTAAATAATATTACTGTCAATTATATACTGTTCTTCCATAAATCTGATGTAGATCTGATCTTGATAAAGTGCTCTGTGTAGCCCGAAACATGTTGGTAGGGTAATGCCTTGCTTTTTTTCAATCCATGACTATTAAATCTTTTTAGGATAACGCACTTTCTTCCTAATTTTTCTTGTTTGGATGATTCCGATTGTGCTCTGCCACTTCTCTCTTCTATCTGCATAAATCTGATGCTACTGTTAACAATAGTTTTGGACCAATTAAAACTTTGATAAATAATACAATCACTGTTTTAAAATGAATGTAAAATATAAGAAAGTGGTGATTACTCTATAATGTCACGACTTGGCCTGATCTAGTTCACAGGTTTAGGCTGTCTATTAGTTAAGGGTTGAGATTTTCAGACCGGCTCATTTACAGTTAGTCTCACCAATTCTTAGGCTGGGGCCATGGTACCACAGACCGTGCGGAGGCGTCCGCACGCTGAGCGAACAGACTGCCTTAAGGCAGTGTTCGCGTCCATGTGACGTGCAGGCGTGCGTTGCACAAGAAATCAGTTCTAACTGATTTCTTGGCGCGACAGGCCGGTCACGGTTCGCCCTCTCCGTGACGCCCCTAGGAACGCCACCCACGACCTGTCCATCATGGCCAGGGAAAGCACCCGCTTACCTCACAGCCTCCATACGGGCGAAGACACCATGGCTCCAGCCTTAGCATCAACATTCTAATAGACTTGTATTGAGTTTCACTCAGACTTCAGAACTTTTCCATTAAAATTACTTCTTGTGGTCCAGAACCTCACAATCTCTCTGATTTAAATCCTTTCAATTCTAAGTTAAACTAGCAATACTACATTCCTCACTTTTCTTCTTTTTATATGAAGACATGTGACAATGTATAATTCTACATTCTTACCTGAGGCCAGGTCCCCGCTGGCTACTGCAGCGCCCGCTGTTGGGGACGCTGCAGGGACAATAGCCGCTGCACAATGGGACCGGGCCCGCTGCGAGGGGGGGGGAGGGGCGCTGCACTCCTGCTCGCAAGAGAATTGTGATCAGGAGTCGCGACGGAGCGCTAAGCCACGCCCCCCAGCGGTTCAGCCAATGAGGGCGAACCTGTCGGGTGACATCACGGATGCGCCCCCGTCACGCCCCCCCCCCCGTCTTTTGGTCTGCAGCTCCGGAGACCGGAGAATCGACTGCACGCACCGCCAGGCTCGCATGCAGCGGAGGTACTGGGGCCTCAGCCTAAGATGGCAAATCATTTGGTGCCTACTAAGGCCGCGTCCATACTCTACACGACAAGAACAAAAGGCCGTTCCTCTATGAGTTGAGTGAAGTGCGACAGCGCTCACAATTTTAGAGACAATATTTTTTATTTGATTGAGTGACGGCCGGGTCACGTGAGCGGTTCAGCCAATGAAAGCGAACCGCTCACGTGAAGTCACGGCCACGTCTCCCACATCATACCAAATCCCACAGGCCACGGACCGCGTGAAGCCATGTGCTCCTTTGTAAGCGCCAACTATATCCGAGGCCTAATACGTAACATTATCTATTGTTACAGTTTTCAGCTCACACGGCTGGGAATATTGACAACAAATTATCCCAAACAGGAAAGTCTTGCAAAGATCTTGCACTGCTTGACCTAACACCTGCTAAAGAAATCAAAGGATGCTTTAAAACTCATTAAAAATGATGCTAAGAGTTTATTTTATTTTTTTACAATGCAGTAGGTATTATCTAATACTACAGATTGATTTATTAAATAAAGTAAAACACATACTATGTCACATGTTTTGCTGCTTTAAGGATAGCAAGTGATTACAACCAGTACTCCGTACCAGCTTTAAGGGAGCAATCCAAGACGGCGAAAAAAAAAAAAAATTATAATAATTATATACACATATATATATACAGTCATGTGAAAAAGAAAGTACACACTCTTTGAATTCTATGGTTTTACATATCAGGACATAATAACAATCATCTGTTCCTTAGCAGGTCTTAAAATTACAAATACAACCTCAGATGAACAACAACAAATGACATATTCATGTCTTTTCACTTGAAAAAGACCTACTAAGGTCGAAACGGTCATTGTGTATGGCGCAATAAAATTGAACTTTTAAAATCTGTGGAGCGCTGGATCCTTCCATTTATTCAAGATTGTAACCGGTATCCTTTGAACAAGCAGCACCGGTAAAACTTTATGTATATGATTATGGTGTGCAGCATATAACTAATTTTGTACTAAAGCTAGGAAACACCACATATACTGTAGAAGCCTCATTACAGGCATGCATTTTAAACACACACGTTGCCACATTAAGATTAAGCATCGCTTAACCAGCACCTGTGATCACGTTATTTGCCCGTGTGGTTTTATTAAGTGGGTAAACAGACTGCACATAGAGAAAGGATGGCAGGACACCGTTCTCCTACAGTATATAGGGGGAGCCGACAGTTGCAAAAAAATTTTTTTGACCTAAACATCCCCTGTTGTGGCCCTTTGTACCACTTTCTTCTTTCTCATCCCACTTTAATTTTCCTTGAGGGTATAAATACTGACATAGTTTTGAAGTATTAACGTGTTTATACTATTCCTGGTTACATTTTAACAGCTCCATGCGCTTCCTCTGGTTATTTACAACAGGTAGTCTTGCCCTCTGGGGTGAACTTCTTTTAATATTTACTGTATTTTAGCAGCACTGTACTGTACAGTATATATCATTTTATATGTATAACATTAGGTTGTTGTATCACCTATGTCAGGGGTGCACAAACTTTTGCAGCTGTCCCCCTGCCTGCTTCCCCAGGTGCTCGCGCCCCCCTTACCTCTGTTCCTGGCATCAATTGACGCGGCGGGGTCATGTGACGTCACATGACACCGCGTTGCCTTGACACGTCAACACAGCCGTCTGAATCTTGTTAAGTTGAGGTTGCAGAGGCCTCACGCGATCCCCCGGCATTTAATTTAAATGCAGTGGGGAAGAGGGTAGGGCCTCTGCAACTGCCGTGCCACCCTAGAAAAATCTTCCCCCCGTTTGTGCACCCCTGCCCTATGTTATAGTATGCATTTTGCAACTCTGATGTATTAAATGTTAAATTTTATATTCTATTAATTTTTCATTATTTAGATATTTACAGCATAGTGTAGTGCACCATACATAGGATTTATTTTTTCTGTGTCACTCTTTGGTACACTTCAATGATATATATATATATATATATATATATATATATATATATGCAAATACAACTGTATGCTCATCTGCATGTCTTAGGCAGGTCTGCAACCCCGCCTTCCCCATTATCACCCAGCATACAGCACTTCCACTGCAGCAAGGGATTCTGGGAAATGACATGCAAATGAGCACACAGTGTCACTTTTTGCCTCAAAAACCATTTTTAACATGGTTCCCTATAGGCTTAAGCTTGCTGCATGGTCACAGCCTTGAGCACAGCCAGGGTTAAGGTGCATACCCAGAAAACCACCAACAGACAGCTGTTTTGACCTTAATGGGTCTCATCAGTGTGGGGCTGGTTAACTGGGTATGCAAAGAGGCTATGGGATAGGCTATACCATAATACTGAGTTACGTTATGGTGAGTAAAAAAAGTGACAAAAACCCTCCACAGGAAAGCAAATATGCAAATACAACTGTATGCTCATCTGCATGTCTTAGGCAGGTCTGCAACCCCGCATTTCCCCATTATCACCCAGCATACAGCACTTCCACTGCAGCAAGGGATTCTGGGAAATGACATGCAAATGAGCACACAGTGCCACTTTTTGCCTCAAAAACCATTTTTAACATGGTTCCCTATAGGCTTAAGCTTGCTGCATGGTCACAGCCTTGAGCACAGCCAGGGTTAAGGTGTATACCCAGAAAACCACCCACAGACAGCTGTTTCGACCTTAATGGGTCTCATCAGTGTGGGGTTGATTCTAACTGTATATGCAAAGAGGCTATGGGATAGGCTATACCATAATACTGAATTAAGTTATGGTGAGTAAAAAAAGTGACAAAAACCCTCCACAGGAAAGCAAATATGCAAATACAACTGTATGCTCATCTGCATGTCTTAGGCAGGTCTGCAACCCCTACTTTTTGCCTCAAAAACCATTTTTAACATGGTTCCCTATAGGCTTAAGCTTGCTGCATGGTCACAGCCTTGAGCACAGCTGTATATATATATATATATATATGTATATATATATGAAAAATGGTAATGTGCACTTACAAGAAAACAAGAGGTAGAAATCACATAAGGGTTTCTTTGCTTTAAAAAGGTACAATACCACTGCTGAGGCTTGAAATCATCTGGCACTCTGTTTGTAGGGAAAGTCAGTGTTTGTTGGTGTCAAATGACACTGGCTCCAATTTCCACACGGCACCAATGTGCTTTAGCTTTCCTCCAGCCTCTGTGTTAAATCAATAGCTCTATAACAGCTGATTACAGCAACACAAGCAAAGAGTCCCTCAGTACACAACACAGCACCTTGTGGCAGTGCCATGGAACAGAAATACCCATGTCTGCCTTCTCTGTTTCAGCCCCCCCTTCCCTTGGCAGTTCTGCCTGCTAGCTGTAATTGGATGTGACTTTCCTTGCAGTTTTACTCCCAGTGCAGATGGAATGGATACATTATGTAGCCCTTTTTCCTTCCAGTCTGTCACACCCCTGGTTGCCCTGGCAACATCTCCAGTCCTCCAAGTTAATGGGCTTTCCAATTCCCCCCCCCCTGTCCTTGCCGACAGTTAGTGCATTCTCACTTCACTTTTAGTGTGACCCTTGCCCCTCACTTCCTTTTCCACCTAAGATCACAGTGCGTACAGACCTGTCTGCATCCACCCCTGGTAAGGCCTTTCTCTCTTACCATAGTCTAACCCCATAGAAGCATCCCACATAGAGAAGCACTCTCTGCCTACACTACACCCACAAGTTCCTGTGTGTTCTACTCCTGCAATAAAGTTAAGAAAGACATTAAGGACTTGTCATGCTTTGGAAGAGGGAAGACATGAGTTAAAGCTAACTGAAGCTATTCATACCTCAATACGTGACCCTAGCTTCAGGATAGGCAGCGTGGTCACGTGTGCGTGATAACGTCACCCGACGGCGTTTCGTCACCTTCAGCTGACTTTCTCAAGGGATCCCTTGAGTGGTATTGTACCTCTTAAAAGCAAAGAAACCCTTATGTGATTTTTACCTCTTGTTTTCTTGTAAGTGCGCATTACCATTTTTTACCTTATAATAAACTCCTATTTTTTAGTAATGCACTAGGGTTGTGCGCTGTTGTCTTTTTTCTTGCAGATTTCCTTGTGGGAGTGATTCTCCCAGATACAGTTGCCTCCCTTTTGCTTTTTGCAATCATCTGATTCCCTACATTTGGATTCATCATAAACTCTGTGCATTCAGGATTGGACGTGTAACTATACATTTTCTATGTATACCATTAGGTTGCAACACCTAAACACCAATTCTATGAGAACAGCCACTGATTTAAATTTTAAGTGTGCATTTTTTAACCAATACTTATTTTACTTAATTACCTTATTAAGCCATAGACCTGTTTTTTTCTCATATATACAATAGGGTTTATATTAACCAATCCCATATCTTTTGAAACAAATAAAACCTGTGAAATACTGGTTTAATCAGCAAAATTATAGGGTATAATTAGAGTCTGGCGATTAAAAAATTAGTTACATCTTCAGGTGTGAGTTTGGGAAGTCCCACCCTATATAACGATCAGAAACTTGGCGAGTTTGGTCTTCACCATACAGGTGTGTGGAAACACATCAAGCCACAATCAAAAGAAATCTCTGAGGACCTCAGAAAAGTAGTTATTAATGCTCATCAATCTTGAAAGGGTTACAAAACAATTTCTAAGGATTTAGGGCTCTACTAATCCACTGTCAAAAAGTTTACAATGGAGAAAGTTCAAGACCACAGCCACTACCCAGGAGCGGTCGTCCTCCGAAATTCTCTCCAGGAACCTGCAAATCATCAAGGAAGTCACAAAGAATTCCAGATAACATCCAATGATCTGCAGGTCACTCTCACCTTGGCTAATGTGAGTGTTCATAACTCAACTATCAGAAAATGACTGAACAAGAATGGTGTTCATTGAAGGATAGCCAGGAGGAGACCATTGCTCTATATAAAGAACATTGCAGCTCGTCTGAAGTTTGCCGAAGAGTAGATCGATGATCCACAAGACTTTTGGAACAATGTTCTCTAGATAGACGTGTCAAAGGTAGAACATTTTGACTTTAATACGAAATGTTATATTTGGCGAAAACCACACACAGCATTTGAACAGAAGAACCTCACCCCAACCGTCAAGCATGGTGGTGGGAGTGTGATGGTTTGGGGCTGCCTCAGGACCTGGACTGCTTGCCATCATTGACACAACCATGAATTCTGTATTGTATCAGAAGATTCTAGAGGAGAATGTCAGGCCATCCGTCCATGAGCTATTACTAAACATCAAAGCAGATCTACAAAACAATGATGGCAGAACAAATTCCGCCTTTTAGAATGGCCTAGACAAAGTCCGGACCTAAACCCCATCAAAATGTTTTGGCAGGACCTGAAGCGAGCTGTCCATGCAAGCAAGTCCTCAAATATCACGGATTTGAAGTAGTTATGTAAGGAGGAATGGGTCAAATTTACTCAAAAGCGATGTGAGAGACTGACCAGCAGTAACAGGAATCGTTTAGTTTATGTCATTGCTGCTCAAGGGGGCGCCACGAGGTACTAAATCTAAAGGTTCACACACTTTTTCACACATAGATATTGCATGTTGAATAATTTGTGGATAAATATATGTTAAAAAAGTATCACGTTTTTTGTGTAATTTGTTTGATCAGGTTATCTTTATCTATTATTAGGACTTGGATTAAGATCTAACAACATTTTAGGTTTGAAATATTTGAAAAACCTAAGGGGTTCGCAAACTTTTTCTAGTCACTGTATATATATGTATCTGTTGAGCCAAACACCAGGTTTGATGAAAGAAGAAAGCACAGCAGAAAATGTGATCAGAAGAATATATTGTCCATAATAACTCACCTGTGGGGTGACTCCGTAATCCCACTTACTGCAGACAATACACATGGATCTCCAACTAACATGCGTGAAATACACGACTAATGTGGAAGCGGGTTTCAGATGATGCGTGTAGATATTTCGGCTCTAGGGAGCTACTGCCAGAAGGATACACGGGTGCCCATGCCTTGAGCGAACAGTTACTGCTGAACCAGGGATTCGCTCGGATCGACTGAATAAGGTGCCCACTGAGATTTTGGAGTTTAATACAGGGACTGTTTGGTATACAATGTGGATTTAAATGCAAGGCTTTTTTTCTTTGCCACCACTGAGCGCCGTCACTGAATTCAGGCATAAACTGCATAATGATCTTTAAGGTGTCTTCATACGATACTATTGTTACTTATGCGTTAGAAATGTATTTTTTGTTTTATGTTAGTTGTCATTACCAGCTTTCCAGTTAGGACTGTAGCAATACTGTACAGTGTTATTTTGTATCTACAGTATATGTAGTTCTTTGCTCTATGTAAGAGGGTATGGGGATTGCACACACTTCACTTTTACGGTTTTGTTGACATGGGGTTGCCTGACAACTAGGTTCAGGCACCTTGTCCCCTTGGGTTTGTTCATGCTTGTACTTCCGGGTTTCCTCACTGTATTTAAACTTCCTAAATTGTACAAAGACATGATGAAGGTCCCTTAGTGGACAGAAACATTTGTTATTATGGACAATATCATAATCTGATCACACTTTCTGCTGTGCTTGTCTTCTTTCAGTGAACCTGGTGTTTAGGTGAAGTATTTATTTATATTATTGCTTTATGGCACGTGCCCTTGTTGTATCTTTTAGATTTTTGAGATGCATCACACACACAAAAGTAAATGACAACTCTGTGTTGATTAGAGCAGCCTCCTGCAATCCCTCATGTAGAGGAAACATGTCTCTGTGTCTTCCCTTTGCTCCACTGCAATGGACATAATGAATCAAATACTACTTAGTGGGGGAGGGGTAGGCACAGACAGCCACCTGCATGTGGGGTATTGCAGAAGATAACTAATTAATGCTGCAACACTAGAAGCTAAAATTCCCTGACTGAACCCTAAGGCCCAGGCCATGGTTAGTGCTTGCTCTCGCTTGCTGCTGCTTGCCACTGAGCCCCTACAGCCGCAATTAAAGCGGCTTTAGTAGGGGCTCGCGCATGCTTTCCCTTGCTTGCTGAGGCGCTTGAACAGAACCGACGTTGAAATTTTAAATTCACGCGCTGACTCCGCTCACGTGACGCCTCAGCAACCAATGGAAGGAGAGAAGGGAAATGTGAATGTGGTACTTATTGTCTGGCGCCAGCGGAGTGAGTGAGAGTGTGTGTGTGTGTGTGTTGATGTGCGTGTGTGTGTTGATGTGTGGTGCTGTCAGCCTGCGGGAGATGGAGGGGGCTTGCGCTGCTGGGGGGGGGGGGGGGGAGGGGGACTGGGTGATGTGCCTCCATCTGCCCGATCCCTGTGGCTGTCAGCCTGCGGGAGATGGAGGGGGCTTGCGCTGCCAGGGGGGGGAGCGGGTGATGTGCCTCCATCTGCCCGATCCCTGTGGCTGTCAGCCTGCGGGAGATGGAGTGGGCTTGCGCTGCCAGGGGGGGGGAGTGGGTGATGTGCCAACGATCTGGCCGATCCATGTGGCTGTCAGCCTGCGGGAGATGGAGGGGGCTGGCGCTGCCGGGGGGGTGGGGGGGAGCGGGTGATGTACCTCCGTCTGCCCGATCCCTGTGGCTGTCAGCCTGCGGGAGATGGAGGGGGCTTGCGCTGCCGGGGGGGGGGGGGAGGGGGGGAGCGGGTGATGTGCCCCCTTCTGCAACGTGTGTCTGTGTGTGTGTGTGTGTGTATGTATGTGTGTGTGCATGTGTGTGTGTGTGCATGTGCATGTGTGTGTATGTATGTGTGTGTGTATGTATGTGTGTGTGCATGTGTGTGTGCATGTATGTGTGCGTGTGTGTGTGCGTGTGTGTGTGCGTGTGCATGTATGTGTGCGTGTGCATGTGTGTGTGCATGTGCGTGTGTGTGCATGTGTGCATGTGTGTGTGTGTGTGTGCATGTATGTGTGTGTGTGCATGTGTGTGCATGTGTGTGTGTATATGTGCGTGTGTGTGTGTACCAGTGTGTATGTGTGCGTGTATGTGTGTGCGTGTGTGCGTGTGTGTATGTGTACCAGTGTGTATGTGTCTGTGTGGTGTGTGATGTGTGCGCGCGAATATATTTATCAAAGTTGCACAATGTTAATAAATAATTTATTCTCACATGTCTTTTTTTTAATTTTTAAAATATTCTATAACACACACACACACACACACACACACACACACACACACACACACACACACACACACACACACACACACACACACACACACACACACACACACACACACACACACACACAGGTTCCCCAGTGACACACAAACACACAGACCACTTCAAAGTGACACACACACACACAGTGATACCCGCCTCCCAAGCGCTTGCTGTCTCCTCTGCCAGGACAGCAAAAAGCTCCTGGTAGAGCGAGGGGCAGCAAGCAAGAGTGAGCAGCACCACCTGAGCGCTTACTATGTCCGAGGCCTAAGGCAGAGATCAGGCAGGGGTAGGGTGACCAGATTTATAAAACAAATTACATCACGTGACACACCTTGATGTCATGACAACGAGACACTGACGGCAGACGGTGACATGTTGCCATGACAATGTGGCATCACGTGATGCCGTGGCGCCATAATGCATCCCGTTGTCATGTCAACTTGATGCCGCGTGACGTCTCGGAGTGTCTCGTTGTCATGGCAATGTGCATTACGTGAAGTCGCGCAGCCATGTTGATGGAATTTGGAGGGGAGGATACAGCCAAAGCCAAGATAAATAAATATATAATAAAAAGATCTAAAAAAATAAGTTATCTCCGGGTTAGCCTTCAATAGAAGGTGGCAACCCTGGCTGCAGTGTGTGTTTGTGTGTATAGAGGTGGGGGCTGCAGTGTGTGTTTGTGGGAATAGAGGTGGGCACCGCAGTGTGTGTTTGTGTGCATAGAGGTGGGCCCTGCAGTGTGTTTGTGTATAGAGGTGGGGGCTTTGCTTGTGCCGTTCAACTCTTACAGCCAGGGCATTATTGGCCAGTTCAAAATGTATTTATTTCCGATTCTTAACATAACACAAACTCTCGTCTCCCCCTCTTCCCTCCCTTTCTCGTTCTCTCTGCTCCCTCACCCCCAGGGTGTGTGCGCGCACTCTCCACAGCCGGCATCCTTCTCCTGCAGCACTAAAAACCGGGACCGCAACTGAAAACCGGGACATTTTGCTTATTAATTGGAAACCGGGACAGCGCACGAAAAACCGGGACTGTCCCGGCTAAACCAGGACATCTGGTCACCCTAGGCAGGGGGCTCTTTCCTAATCCTGACCATCAATAAGACCAGTTCTACAGGGGAGTAGGGGAGAGTTTGGGAGAAAATTTGTTTTTTTAAGTTGCAGGAGGGGGAGCCTAAATGATTTTTATTTAGCTGACGGAGGCCGATTTAAAGCCATGCCGGCTGCACAGTGGGTGTGGTGGGTGGAGAAGGGCAGGACACTGAAAATGTTGAAAATGACAAAAGATTCAAAGTTGTAGTGGTTTTAAATGCTTGGAAATATTAAGAACCACAGGAAAGAACATATTTGTGAGAACAGCATTTGAAAAATAAAAAATATTCAACATTAAGTCGGTGCGTTTGCTTTGGGTTCTAAAATGTGTTTGTGTTTTGCTGGAAATTGACTGGTTCTGATTTGGGATTTGTGTAAAAAAAAAAAATAGGCAAAAAATTTAATAAAACCGTAATTTTTTTTTTTAATGGTATAAATTTGAGCTTTTGAGCAACAGCTTGCAGGTTGTAAACTCAAAAGTTTGCCCAGTTCATAAAATGAATCTGAGGATTAGCCTCTCAAGTTGTTAGTTGAATTTTGCTCAGATTTGAAAAAAAAAAAAAACAATGTACTTGCACCTCCGTACGCACTTAGAACGTCACAAAGTTCAGAAGAATTCTGATTTTTAAACTGTGAACCTGTCCATTATTATGTTTAGGCCTCACTTCCAGTGCTCTAACTCCTCTATTTGATAGGTTCAGGACCACCCGACTGGTGTAAAGTATATCTAGTAACTTAATTGTAGGGCGGGAATCAGACTGTGAAACTGGTGTCCGTGTCGGAAGAAGTCTTATGACATACCACCCTAAATATTTTCAGAGAAAGGTGATACACCTAGAAATTGGTAGAACAGATGAAAACATAAATTGGATCCAATATTTTCTTAACCATAGGTTTGAGCTCTACCAAGGGGTCAAGGTCAGTACAAACGAGATGGACAGTATAGTATCAGCCAACGGAGATACCCATCTGCTTTGTTAAAGTTGGTCTTAAAGGTGGAGAGAGAGGGTGCTGAATGAAGAAATTGTGCAGCTGCTGTTTATTGGCATTAGTACAGAAATTATACGCAAATTGCAGGCTCCCCACACAGGGGTAGAGCAATGCAATTAT
Organism: Ascaphus truei; assembly: GCF_040206685.1. Taxonomy (NCBI): domain Eukaryota; kingdom Metazoa; phylum Chordata; class Amphibia; order Anura; family Ascaphidae; genus Ascaphus; species Ascaphus truei. The sequence goes on from NC_134488.1 coordinate 4,663,489, forward strand.
GCTCTTAAAATCTTTACTGCTACAGGGGATGTGTTGCATTCTTCTTCCTTACAGAAGAGCCTGTGTGCTTGGAAGAATGAAATGGAGAAAAGGGGAAAGGACAAAGGGGAGAGTAGGGAGACAGATGGGAGGGGGGGGGGGGGGGAGTGCAGGGCAGGTATGAGGTGTGTGGACTGCAGAATTTCAAGGGGATACTTAACAGCTTCTATACCATTTATATACTACTTAGAATGGTGGAAAAAAGACAAATAGACTTGTCACCATGTTTCTTGTATTGGATTATTTCTAGGACCAGGTGTTGGGCTACCATTCAGATCAAGCTCAATTCTCCATCTTTGACTGCATTAGACAAGAATGTAAGAGCTGTTTGTGATGGTTTGGTGAGGGAATGTGCTGGAATTATGGGGGTGCTGAACAGCTGAATTAAAATTGAGTTGGGTGTTGCATGACAGATTTGGGAATGGATAAGTATGAGACAGCAGGTGGCTTGTGCTACAAATAAAGACTGCAGAGCAGTATGTTGTGGGGTTTGGAACGGAAAACTCAAACAGCAGAAGGGACTAGACAGAACGATTAGGTTGTAATATCACTGCCTGTAAGGCACAAGACCATGCAGTAGTTGTGGGTAAATATAAAACATGCAAAACATTGTGACCTGCAAAACTAATAAAAAACAACACAACAGGAACTAACTAAGCTTCATCTACAGTAGTTTCTAACAATGCTCTTCTTCAGGCCTGCACAGCTTATAAAGTGAAACGGACCAAACTGCTCCACAGAAAGCAAATTCGGACCGCACTTTAATTAAAAAAAACCCCCCATCATGACTCTTACCTCCCCCCTCCCTCACAACACTTACCTCTCCTCCCCCCCTTCACAACTCTTACCGGGGGAGGGGTCCGGCGATTTCCACCTTCTCCCCTGAAAATTCTACTATTTCCCCTGCAGGTCCTGAAAAAAAATGGCTGCGTGGCGTCAAATGACGCCGTGTGATCATGGCAACGGGACACTGTGACGTCACACAAAATGGCGTCACTACGACGTCACTTAGCGTCCCGTTGCCAGGACCTGCAGAGGAAATAGTAGAATTTTCAGGGGAGAAGACGGTGATCACCGCACCAGCCGCCGGACCCCGCGGGCCGCACAGTGAGTCAGGGCGGGCCGCATGTAGTGCAGGTCTGCCCTACTTGATACATGATAAGAACACAGCTACCCCCAAATCAACCGAGACAGTCCCACTAGGCCTCATGGCTCATTATCCGCTAGTTGTTTGCAGGGTCAGTCCCATATAAAACTAAAGTGAATTAATGACAGCCACATGTTTAGTAAGTTGAAACCAAATTGATGCATTTAAAATTATTTTAAAATATATTTTTCGGTAAGAAGAATTTCCTTTGCTCTCATTGACGAGAGGGGCTCTGAATTGAGGGCTGGCTGTCAATATTGTTTGCATCACTTAGCCTACAATGAACAGCTACCTTACCTTTTTGGTTCAACAGTGTGCCTCATTCTCCCTAGATTGTAAACTCATTACCTCTTTGTATCGGTTTGTGCAAGTTTGTCATCACCTGTATGTACTGTAACTGTTTATGTTTTTATAATGTTTTATAATGTACATAACTTTAATAGTTAATTAATAGTTAATTATATCATTATAGTTATATTTATTATAGTTTAATTTATTATAATATAGTTTTTATAATGTAGATACTCCACTGTACCACGCTGCGGAATATGTTGGCGCTTCTCAAATAAACGGTAATAATAATTACTACTGTGAAGCGCTATGTACATTAATGGCGCTATATACATACATACATAATAAGTAATGCCATTTATTCACACCATTTCCTGTTTGAGTCAAAGTATCAGAAAAAATAGATATAACTGCTCGCCTATATAATCTTAGTCCTAATTGTAAAAGGTAGGTGCAGGAGAGGTAAACAATATATATATAGTACAGAGAGAACTCAAAAGAGATGAGTTCAAAGCACCCCACTATTTGCACTTTATTACCAAAGTATACAAATAGATTCTCCTTTGTGCCAAACAGTCAGATCCCTTACAGGGAACTGTGAGCGACGAAAAAACAAAAAAGTTTTATTACATAAATAATTATACATATGTAGCAATTCAGTATAAAAATCCCTTCTCTCTTCTCCACCACTCCTCTGTGGGGAATTTTATAATTTTAACTATTGAGTGTATAATTATTTATGTAATAAAACTTTTTTGTTTTTTCGTCGCTCACAGTTCCCTGTAAGGGATCTGACTGTTTGGCACAAAGGAGAATCTATTTGTGTACTTTGGTAATGAGTGCAAATAGTGGGGTGCTTTGAACTCATCTCTTTTGAGTTCTCTCTGTACTATATTGAGTCAAAGTATATAATTCGAAGAGATAAGATACAGACTAAAAAAGGCAATTACCTAATATTAACTATTACCTATTACTGTCATTAGTTCAATTTAGTCCTAAATGGGAATACAACTTGACACTTTTCACCGCTGAAGGAATCACACCACATGGAAACTGCATAAAATGTTATATTATTCTTGATAAACCTACACCATTAAGAATGCTCAGCAGGAGCCTCCTGGAGAGAAAAAAAAGGCTCGTCTGGGGTTATATTTCTGATTCTTAAGTGTTAATGGTAAGATGTACTTATTTATCATTGTACTATTTGATAGGACTTATAGGATGTATAGTGTTGAGTACAGTAGGTAGTCAGGGGAACAATAAAGTCGTACAGAACAGTGGCTATGTACTGTATGGGCCTCAGATAGTCCCAGGACACAATAGTGTGTGAAATCAATTTGGGGGCATTACAAAGTCACTGCAGTCACTATAGTGCTGTTAAAAAAACAAATACCCCCCTTTGTGGTGTTCTTCTCTCTGATTTTCTGAGTATGAGCTAGGAAACATAGGAAAAGTAACATTCAAAAAGTAAACAATGCGTAAATAATAAATCCAGCTGGAGTAACACACTATCCTCCAGCCAGGATTAGTCCTTAATCATGCTGGCCAAGTGGATGACCAAAGACTGCAAATATCTCAATGCATTCCATGTGACAACAACAGGTTCGGGGTTTCCTGTCCCTTCCCTGGGGGGTGCTTGTTAGTAAAAAGCGATAAGGCTATACTACATACAGTGTTAGACTTTCAGACCCCATCCAGAGTCCTTTGGGGAAATATCCAGTGGGTTCAAAATGCCCAGTTTGTAGCAAATATGTAAGATTTGTTTTTAACGAACTGCAAGCTCTGTATCAAGGGACATGCAGTAACTGGTTGTGTTCTATGCAGATGTTTTGAGGTATAATCCATTGTTGGGATTTTGAAAGGAGAAAGGAATTTTGAGAAAATGCTAGTGTTCCTTCAGGCATACAGTAAGACTATTAGCATTTCATCCACCTTGTCAAAACCAATGTAACCCTTTCTCTGTCAGAGAGATCAATAAGTCAATCCACTGCATTTCCAGTAGACATAATATCTTTATAGAGGTAAAAGCCTACAATACATTATATTTGCTAGAAGAGCTTACAACCCTGGACCCTCACGTAACAAAAGGTTAACACCCCCAAGGACTCAAGCGGACAGGATCTGGTTAGACAGATACATTAATGCACATGGAAGAGGTACCTGAACTGAGTGGGTAGAGACTCAGTACCTCAGAATAGCACGCTGGCCCCGGCCTTACACTATCCATCTCCAAATCTGCATTCATTTGGGAAGGGAGAGGGAAGACAATGTGAGATAAAGAAGGACATTGGCTAGGACAAACCAAGCGTAAACTAGGAGCATGAAGCAGGAATGCCACATGGCTCAAGGTTAACAGAAAAGTGAAGAGATTTCAAAACACAAACATTGTTAATGCTGCCATGCTTCTAATGCTACCTTCAACTGGGCGTATTCATTGATATGTGTAAAGAGGCCTTTTTTTATGGTGAAACTGAGTTATATTAGTGTTTTTTACGTTCTTGCACTTCTTTTTTTTTTTTTTAAGTTCAACATGAAACTCCATATAGTGATTATTACATTATAAAGTATAGTGTCAGAGAATTAACTAGGGTTGGATAACGTCTCACTATCCCATATTTCTTTATTTAAAAAGACATTATTCATTGCAGTGTACATATGAATGACATTTTCTTTACTTGGTGTTCCGATAACTAAAGAGCATAATTTACCCCCTTAACACAGAACACTAAATGAGGACACAACACAATGGAGCATGTATATCTTTTTAGACTAATCTCATTGATGCTTTACCTCCAAACTGAAATATGCTGCTTGTACTTTATTTCCATTCTTTATAGAGTAAATTCTTTGCTGCTTCTATGCTCCACATTTACCCATTTTTCTACAAAATACTCAATAAGGTATAAGGCAGATAGATATGAAATGTAATTCACACTGCACCTTAAATAGATACCAACAGAACTACTCCTTCCTGCCTGGTGCTCTCGCTTCTTTGAAAGGCCCCTCCCCCCCCGTACCAGTATGGAACCTGGTCCCCAAATGCATGGTATCAAGCAGACCAAAAAGTAATCAACTCAAACATTGGGCAAGCACATCTCCTAATTGCTCATAACATTACAAAATAATGTAGCACAGGTACAATGACCAACTCTATAATCCATTACATTTAAACAATGTTCCTTTCTAACATGCTTGTTATCCGATGTATTTTGGGGGTTTGTTCTGGAAGTGCACTTCTTTGTCTGTGCCCCTTTAGTGAACCCCCTACCTTTTTTTATTTGCTTTTCACATTGCTGACCATAGATGGCCCTGTGAATAACCATACCCTCCAACCTGCAGCACATGCATTATAGAAAAAAGAGAGATACAGTAGAGAGAGATAGAGACAGACAGAAGACATGGAACCGTACAGGGGGGAAAGTAGCTCCAGGAAGCCGGCCTCATTCCGTGTGCAGGGGAGACTGGAGGGGAACAGATCACAATGAAAACAGAAAAAAAAGGATTAAATAAGCAAACAGGCAAAGCAGAACTATCTTTAACCATTTCACTGCTGGCTAAGCCTGCACTGCAGAGCACGGCTCTGCTCCAACAACGAATGGCATGATCATTCTTGCAGTATGCAAAAGCTAGGACCTTTAATATCTGATTTTCCATCTGTCCAACTTCAAAGTGCCTTAACCATTCTCAGCCAGGAGAACCACCAAATATTGTTCTACAATGTACGGTAGGGCCTTTTGGTGGAGAACGGATTAAACTATTTTGGCAAGAAGAGATAACAGCATATGTCAGCAATCCTACGTAAAAAAACTGTATGTCACGATTTGCCTTTGTTACAAAAATGTTTAGAGTGGTCTACTGCAATTTGTTCATATATAGTAATGAGATTACTTGTGACCAGACCCTTTTCATGGTTCTTTTGTTTGTGTAAAATATGAGATTCAAAGAAATGAGGATGAATAACAGAGAAAAGATTGAGAAGAGAACACAAAACAAAGACATGAACACACAACGAAAAGTTAATTAGCCCCCCGGGGCAGTAAGTACTGGTGTATAGGTGTATCATACGCAGCTCATCTACTGAATGGATTCTAAACCATAGAACTGGTGGACTATGACACAAATGCTGGTGTAATATATTTTGAAGGCAATCAATCATCTGCATTTAACCTTTTAAACAGATCACAGTCACTTTTCAATGTGTTCTTACGTGGGACTACATCTTAAACTTGTTTGTATTGCAGGGTTGCAAACCTGTCAGACATGCGAATATATCCACAAGTGGTATTTTTATTGGTCTTCCATACACATTCTTGTGCTTTTTAAATTGCAGACTTGATTACTAAACCACTAAGCCTCAAGACTGTGAGCAATTTGACCCGGGTTTAACATACTGGCAAGCACCAAATTTAGATAAGCCCATAGGACAGGTTTTCAGAGATTGTATTGTTGTCTAGGTGCTGCATACAGTGCATTGTGGTTTGGCAGAACATAAAATAAAATACCATATATACAATGCAATGTAGACAATACAGAGTACATCAAAGTAAGATTGATCATTTCCAACAACTGCATATCTCCTGCATATAAACACACACACACACACACACACACACACACACACACACACACACACACACACACACACACACACACACACACACACACACACACACACACACACACACACACACACACACACACACTATTTGCAAGGTATGTTGTAAAGAGTAAAAAACGAGCCCATGAACATCAAGGCCCTACTTTCAATCACTTATGATTAGAAGGATGTGCTGATAGACCACTGGCATCAGACTAATATCTTTCATTAATAACGGGTATGTCCCTGGCATCCTAACAGATATAAAAATGACAGCCTCTGAAGCTCTGTTCATTTTTTTGTGCCTGGGAAACAGGAAGATTTCATGTGTAAGATGTATGGGGCAGAGCTTTGAACAGCACTATGTACACTGCAGGGCTATGAAACAAAAAAAAATGTTTACAAAGCCTAGGATCAAATAGAGTCTGAAGTTTTACAGCAGATAGGAACATGGGTAAACAAGGTGGGCCAAGTGGTTCTTATCTGCCAATTTCTATGTTTCTATGTCAATGGATTACCAGCAAATAGTGAGGTATCTTGAACAATGCTTTATTGATGTCACATTATGTTCTACTGAATGGAAATTGCAACTGAATTTTTTTTAATTACAAATTCCATTTTGTAATTTTGAAGGCAAAAACAATTCCCTTACAGGAAGCAATGCTTGTTGTGTATAATAGCTTACATGTGTTTTAATCAAATTCAGATGTTAACTACATTGCTGTAAGATGGTTGATTCACGGTTATTCCCTCAACGGTGAAGGCGTTAACTTTGTTGAACCTTTTCGGCAACACTGTACCACTACTCATTTCAGGTCCTAAGCTGTTGAAAATGAGAATGTGGTCTCACTTTGCTGTCGGAAAGATGTGTTTGTGTGTCCCATGCTCAGACTTGATAACCCAGGATGTATCTTCTAGAATGGAGGTTATAAAGCACATTTACCCTGCCAGTGACTGTATTGATTTCAGTTTGTGTAAGTTTGAAATATGTGAAGATAAGCACATTCAGACCTGTATACTGTATATGTATCCTGGGCACAAGAATTACAGGGCCTGCTTTCACTGAAATCACATTTTGTGGCAAGATTGGTACAGAAGTTAGAAAATATCTTAAGTTTTATACATCTTCATTAAAAGACATTCAACAAGTGACACAGTTGGGCAAATGACTTGTGTATGACATGATGTCACGGTGGACAGAACATGATGGCACAGACTGAACAATGATTAAGACGTTAAAACAGAGGTGAGAAGAGGCATAATGTGATGTTGTACAGGCAGAAATAAAAACACATTCTGTACACTAGCATAAATGTGTTTGTGCCGGTGGGGTAAAAGAGAAAAATGACGTGCATGGCAATCACTTACCTGGCTTGGGCACAGAGTTTGTCATTGATTGAGGGACTTTGTCATTGATTAACTCAACACACTCACTGGGGAAGAAGCCCACCTGTGCAGAAAAGCATAGATATGTTACCCAAGCAGTACATCTAGTGCTGTGCAAATTGCATCACACTTCACAAACTTAATTCCCTAATTCCTAACCTGTATGCTAGACAAGTGTTGCTGGACCCATTAAGGGCAAGAGGTTAATGTGCCAAGAAGATCCCAAACAGCCCATTCAAATGATGTTCCTCATATCTTAAACAAAGATTCCACCAATGAGCCAAGGTAGATTAACCAACTGCCTTACCTAACTGTATGGAATACTATTGTTGTAAATGTAAACACTGCAATTATGTGTATAAAGAATAATATAATTATAATAATTTTATGCAAATGATCACATTCAAGATTTCCCATTCACCTACCTGAAATCCATGTTTTCCCCTCCACCAAGTGGTCAGCTCCTTTGGGGGCATATCAATAACAGACACAATGTCTCCCACCTGGAAAAACAAAGGAGTTTATCGCCATCATATAATATCAACCAGAGGGGCCACATAAAACCATACAGCCTCACAGATCGATATTTAATTAACTACAGATATGTCACAGGAAACCCATGGGTTAAAAAAATTATAGTGTATAAGCCTCTGAAGCAAGTGAACGGAGTTCAAATCTTCTTGTGTCCTTTGCACCAAAAATTAGATTGTATGTTTCATGGGGCAGAAACTTGTGACTTCAAAAATTCTATGTACTGTGTACACTGCAAATCTATGTAAGAAATCCATGACCTTGTCACTATAGAAAGTTCATGAATAACCATGAGGAATTCTTATATGCATCCAGTATAATGCATGCTAAATTGTTAACAACCCTGCCGTTAGGTAAACAAAATATCATTTCTCATGAGGCTGCAGCCCCTGTCTACTTTTCCAATTTGTCTGTCTGCAATACAGGTGACAGGCCAGAAGAACGGAAAACCCCCACACGTTTACCACCAACATATGCTAATGTTCAGAGGAAGCTTCCAATGCTTTAGCACTTGCTCTTAGGCCAGGTCCCCGCTGGCTACTGCAGCGCCCACTGTGGCGGACGCTGCAGGGACAAGAGCCGCCCCACAATGGGGCCGGGCCCGCTGCGAGAGGGGGCCGCCACTCTGCGCCAACAGAAACTCCTTCTCTCAAGAAAATTGAGATCAGGAGTCGCGACGGATCGCTAGACCACACCCCCAACGGTTCAGCCAAATGAGGGCAAACCTGCGGTTTGACGTCACTGCCGCGCCGTCACTCCCCCTGTCTTATCCCCTGCAGCTCACTGCAGACCGGGGGACTCGGCTGCACGCCCGCCAGCCTCGCAGACGCGCGTTCAGCGGGGCCGTAGCTTTATGCTTTCTTGTCACAGCGATCCTGCAAATAAGAAGCGTTCGACAGCAATACAGGTACCTCAAATGACAGCTCGTCAGGGGCCTGAGCATTATACCGCTTTATGACATGGGCAGCGGCGATGGCTGGGACGTTGATGGAGGATTCTTCATGCACAAGCAAATGATTCCCTTTGTTATCGATCTACAAAAGACATGACAGGAGAATGGCAGCTTTGCAGACATAGAACCAGCTTGGGCAGAGAAAGAACAAGTGCTGCAAGGTAAAGTTGTACATTTTCAGTTGTACATCCATGTAAAAATTCCAGTTCAGTTACATTATGCCATTGTAATTAGGTTTGAATCTGGTATATATAGACAAAATGCCACGCATACAGTATGATATTGTCTGATGCGCAACAATTCTCTCTTTCATACATGTTATGTTGCACATATAATATATGATTCAAATGGTTAATTAATATATTTTGATTAGTTTGAGTCGCAGTAGGATAGGATTTAGAGTTGTAATGGGATTGCAGCTGTGTAGTGTTGTCTGAGTGAGGGGGGCTCTATGGGTGACATTTGAGTGACTTTCACCAACTTTGGTTGGGTCTGATCCAATCGTGAGAGTGTATGGCAGATTGACAGTAGTTATAAGATCTTTCCAGGAGACATGCTATATTTGGTAATAAACTTGTCTGGAGGATGGGCAGTTCCTCATCAGATAGGACATCAGTTTTAAGCTGTCGATCTTTATCTAGTATTAGAATTAGTAGAAGCAAGGGCTGATTTAGGGATATTATCTGGATAAATATTCAGCAGTGTGTAGCCAGGAGGAGGAAATAGGGGATTACACTCAGGAGGATGGCAGGAGGATTACACAGAGATGGAAGAAAGAATAACACCAGGAAAAATGAGGAACCAAAACATTTTAGCAAGGAAAAGGCAAACCTCTGCTGTTTACTCTGCTCTGCACTCACTTGGCTCATAACAGATTCATTCAAAGTTACGTACCTTTGTGATCATGAATTGCTACTTATTTTAACTATGTCATTTATTCTGACCACTTAGAAATGTTACTCTATCCACTACAAACTCCGCCCTCCTGGCCCAAACACAATATCATCACACACCCTAGATTACTCAAAAGCCTTTAATTATCTACTGAATGTTGGTGAAGAACTCTGAAAACCAGCTCACCAATCACTACTCATTCTAATGGCAAACATCACAAATTTACAACTTGCAAACAACTACTCACGTTTCTATTTATACTGTTAATCTCTTTAGCAGGCGATATTGAACGTAACCCAAGCCCTCCCTATTCAACTCTGTCACAAACCCCTGAGAATACCCCTTTCAAATTCCAAAAAGGTCTATCTGTCGCCAATATAAATATCTGGAGACTGCTGCCCAAACTGGGTGAATTAAGGGCATGGTGCCCTATGCATAAACCCAAAGCCACCATTCTCACAGAAACATGGCTAACCCCTAAAACTCTCGATGCAACTATTGCCATAGGGATACTCCATATCTCGGAAAGACAGGTCAAACATAGGAGGAAAGGTGTTATTTTATATTGCAGACACCTTACAATTTACCCTGCTAAATTTCCCCCCAAGCCCACCCTATTTTGAAATCCTAGTTGGCAAATTCTGCCTTCCCTTTTCTAAGCCCGGTCTTATTACTGGCATCTATCGCCCCACTAAAGCCCCACTACATTCCCTGACTGATATCAGCCAGTTTCTTGGCTCAATTTCCTCTCTGAATGAGAAGAGCGAGCTGCTAGTTTCTTGGGGATTTCAATTATAATTGGCTCAACCCTAAAAACAACAAAATCCAGATACAACTCAAGACACTTAACCTAACGCAACTTATTTCCCAGCCCACACGGACAAACCAGAAATCTCACAACTATTCCTTGCTAGACTGGATTCTCTCCTCTAGTCCCAGCAGAATCCAATACTCTGGCATCCTACCTGACCGTTTCAGTGACCATGCAATAGTGTACTGTGTAAGGAAAATCAGATCACCTCAATCAAGCCCTAATGTTCTCCTCACTAGAACATTTAGAAACTTTAACCCACAACAGTTTCTGGCTGATCTTACCAGCTGTCCTGGGTACAGAATTGACTTAATTCCCAACCCCGATACCGATCTCTACTATTTCCAATCCGAGTTCTTAAAACTCTGTGATACCCATGCTTCCCTACGCAGAATAAGAATATGGGTGGGCAACCTTCCGTTGGTTACAACCAATCTTATATCCCTCTACCATCTTAGGGATGGGTTGTGAAAAAGCTACAAAGTAACTGGCACTACCAAGGATCTTAATAACTACAGATGATATATACACACATAGGAGGTAGGATTGTAGAAAATCCTATCCCCACAAGAATCCCTCACAATTGCACTCATGTGATGTAATTATTGCTAGGATAACAGTGATCCAGGATAGTATCCTATATAACCAGTCATAGTGAGTAGAAAAAAACAAAAAATCATTTATTAACTGCTGCAAAATAACACACTGGGTGTGTAATATATACAAGGGAATTAAAATATTGGCAGTGGAGTGTGACTAAAAATAGGGGAGTACTCATATATGTGAGGAGATAGTCTTATTCCCTACATAGGGGTTAATACTCCGAGTAAAGAAACTTCACCACAATTAATCACAGTACAGGGAGCTAGACTGTGCAAGTTTATCTACTGGATAATAAGTGAGGGCTAATACCCACTAAATGTAGATAATTGAGAGAGACACTTGTACTCTATATGATATATTGGGGAGATGTACAGGCATACCCCGCATTAACGTACGCAATGGGACCGGAGCATGTATGTAAAGCGAAAATGTACTTAAAGTGAAGCACTACCTTTTCCCACTTATCGATGCATGTACTGTACTGCAATCGTTATATACGTGCATAACTGATGTAAATAACGAATTTGTAACAGGCTCTATAGTCTCCCCGCTTGCGCACAGCTTCGGTAAAGGTTGGGAGACGGTATTGCTTTTCAGGACGTGCTGACAGGCGCATGCGCGAGCTGCCGTTTGCCTATTGGGCGATATGTACTTACTCGCGAGTGTACTTAAAGTGAGTGTACTTAAAGCGGGGTATGCCTGTAAATATCAAAAGTGTAACACTATATATTCCTCCAATATGTCATAGATACGCAGTCCTAAGAGAGGTAGTGAGACAGCAAATAATCTGTCACTATATCCCTTCAGTAAGGACACAATTAGAGATTGAACTAGTGTCTCTCAGTATGAAACTTGCCAACACAATTGAATGACAACACTGGATATTAGTCACAAAAGGTTTGAAGTGAATGATATATTATGGAGATATAGCTATTCAGTATCGAATCCCCATAAGTTAACACATAATGTCATATTGGGATAGTTCTAGACAAGGTTACAAAATAACACATGCGCTATTGCTAAATCTCTATGCAAAAAGACAGTGTAGAAATCTAATTAAATCTTTCAGATTGTGACTACAAAGTACAGAAATTGCAGCATTGCACTCCGGTCACAATAGATAGCATATAACACCCTGGTTATTGCAGATGTAAAAGTGGAATATAGCCATTGTAATATAGATGTAGCATATAGTAGCAATTTCTGTACTTTGTAGTCACAATTTGAAAGATTTAATTAGACTTCCACACTGTGTCTTTTTGCATAGCGATTTAGCAATAGCGCATGTGTTATTTTGTAACCTTGTCTAGAACTATCCCAATATGACATTATGTGTTAACTTATGGGGATTCGATACTGAATAGCTATATCTCCATAATATATCATTCACTTCAAACCTTTTGTGACTAATATCCAGTGTTGTCATTCAATTGTGTTGACAAGTTTCATACTGAGAGACACTAGTTCAGTCTCTAATTGTGTCCTTACTGAAGGGATATAGTGACAGATTATTTGCTGTTTCACTACCTCTCTTAGGACTGCGTATCTATGACATATTGGAGGAATATATAGTGTTACACTTTTGTTATTTACATCTCCCCAATATATCATATAGAGTACAAGTGTCTCTCTCAATTATCTACATTTAGTGGGTTTTAACCCTCACTTATCATCCAGTAGATAAACTTGCACAGTCTAGCTCCCTGTACTGTGATTAATTGTGGTGGAGTTTCTTTACCCAGGGAGTATTAACCCCTATGTAGGGAATATGATTATCTCCTCACATATATGAGTACTCCCCTATTTTTAGTCACACTCCACTGCCAATATTTTAATTCCCTTGTATATATTCCACACCCAGTGTGTTATTTTGCAGATATTAATAAATGATTTTTTGTTTTTTTCTACTCACTATGACTGGTTATATAGGATACTATCCTGGATCACTGTTATCCTAGCAATAATTACATCACATGAGTGCAATTGTGAGGGATCCTTGTGGGGATAGGATTTTCTACAATCCTACCTCCTATGTGTGTATATAGTATTCAATCATTCCCTTGTGCACTTGTGATATCTTTTATTTACTAAGTTGTTATAATAGGAGAGCGGCGGATCTTGTTATATTTTGATAACTACAGATGCCTGCGGAATATGTGCACAAGGCACACAAAAGCACAATATAACTCTGACCATCTTCACCAGAATACATCAAATCCAGCTAACTTCTGGAAAGTCATCAACAATATATTTCAGCCTTCTAGCCCTCAACAACCATGTACAGTAATATCATGAAGGGGGATATTACTCTGACAAATTCCACTGGCATTGCAAATGCATTCAATGAGTACTTTGTGGGGTGTGCTACTAACTTATTAGTGAAATGCAACCCGAAATACAAACATGAACCTGATTATGGGCGTACCCCTATTGCCCCACCCTCTCCCAACACTGCCCACAATTTTCAATTTGTTCCAGTATCTGAAGAGGAGATTACACAAGCGCTCCTCAAATTAAAACAAAGCAGCCAATGTGGACCTGACCTACTGCAATCTAAATTCCTACGACTTGGTGCCCCAGCCATTGCCAAACTGCTTGCTTCCCTAATCAACTCTATCCTGTCTGCAGGTCATATTCCCAAGACCTGGAAAACTGCCAGAGTTGTCCCAATCTTCAAAAGTGGGGACAAAAACACTATCTCAAACTACAGGTCAATCTCACTTCTCCCAATACTATCCAAAGTCATGGAAAAATGTGTTAATTCCCAATTAAGCGATTACTATACCAAGACAAATTTCCCTAGCCAATTCCAATCTGGCTTTTGTCCCAAACACTTCACGGTAACTACCCTCCTAAAAGTTTACAAAAGAGATCCAGTGTGCAACGGAACGGGGACAACTCACTGGTGCAATATTCCTAAATTTTGCAAAGGATTTTGATTCTGTTGATCATTTTATCTTGCTAAACAAACATCAGAGCTCTGGAATAGGGAACCATGCTTTAAACTGGTTTCATTCCTACCTATCAGGTAGAACCCAACATGTGTGTATCTCGGGCACTAACAGCAACTGCTTGGATATCACCTGTGGTGTCCCGCAAGGCTCTGTTCTGGGGCCCCTACTCTTTTCAGTGTTCATTAATGATCTTCCGACAGCTTGTAAGGGAGCTTTAATATGCACACAGCCCTAACCTATCGGACCTTGGACACTTACTCTACTTCATCCTGACTTATTGAGACTTGAAACTCAATACAGTATGCTGCTTTGTCCTCCAATGCAACTACAACACACCACTGCAAAATGCTCAAAAAACTAGATTGGTCATCACTTGAGTCTAGGCTCAAAGTTAATCTTTCATGTCTTGCCTTCAAATACTTTCTGGGCAAGTTACCATCTTTCTGAATAAGCTCCCCACCCCTACCACATGCAGCACTAATCATCTGAGATCTGACTCCAAAAGACTGTTTATGGTCCCAAGGCTCAACAAAGTATCCAACCACTCCTCCTTCTCTTACCGTGCATCCCACAACTGGAACAATCTACCAGAGACTCTCACATCCACCACCAGTTTAAGTTCTTTAAAAACTAAAGCGGTCTCCCATTTTAATCTGGTCTGTAACTGTTACATACACCTATAATATATATTATCTCTAACTGTGCATGTAATGTCTTGTCTATAATGTATAACCCTGTTCACTTAATGTAACTATGTATTTGTAACTATGTATTTGTCATCATAACTCTATGCCTATGACATACTTGAGAACGAGTGGTAACTCTCAGTGTATTGCTTGCTGGTAAAACATTTTAGAAATAAATAAATACGATCAAACACAAGGATTTTACTTAGGAACAGAATAATATGCAACCATCTTTGAAGATATAACTTATTTGATGTCACTGCCATTTTGTACTATTTTTGTATGTGAGTATTTATCTTCAAAATAACCGTTTCTTTGTATGTGCTAAACTCACATAGGCTTCTTGCTGTTTCAAGTTGCTAAATTGGAATAGACCTCTAAGAAAAAGTGATTTTGTTTTTAACTTTTCAAACCTGTGGATTACTTTGTGGCACATTTTGACGACTGATAATCCCCATTTTGCATAAGTAACAACTTGTATAATAATATAATCATTTTTTTTTATAAATTAAACCTCTGGTGTGAAGTAGGATTAAACCAGTTGTAATTAAGATGTCTATGTAATTTGATTTAGTAAGGATTAAATTGTGATATGAGCTGGGCTGAATAGTCTGGGGATATCTATTTGTCTCATTTACATGACGTAAATCAGTGATTGACTTCCTGCACACAAGAATCGCATTACACCAAACTTGAAAGCAGTAGGCATGAAATCGAAAGTCAGTCTCTGATTACTCCTCTAAATTGTGCTGTAAAGCTGAAAAATCAAAAAAGATCCATACAACTCTAAAGCAGCAGTATATTAATTTTATCTGGTCTGCAGGTCTTCTATTTTGCCTTTTGTAAGTAGGCTTTGAGTGGCAGATTTGATGTATGTAGTGTCAGTACTTCAGTTAAGCAACATGAGGAAGCTCTAACCTACCTCCATCCACGTCAAGGCTGGTCCACAATTGATTTTGTTACCGCCGATAGCTGAGAGCCGTGACAGGTAAGCCATCAGCATGTGCGTGACCAGCTGGGGAAAAACAAATAGTAGTAGCTTGGCACTGTACAACATTTCACATCCAGATATCTCATGCTGTAGCACCACTTTACAAAAAAAAATTGTTTAACACAAATATAACCACAGTATAAGATGGAGCTATAGTTAGGTCCGGAAATAATTGGACACTGATACAAGTTTTGTTATTTCGGCTGTGTACCAAAATAAATTCAAGTTACAGTTAAATAATGAATATGGGCTTAAAGTGCAGTCTATCAGCTTTAATTTGAGGGTATTCACATCCAAATTGGAGGAAGGGTTTAGGAATGACATCTCTTTAATATGTAGCCCCCTCTTTTTCAAGGGACCAAAAGAAATTGGACAATGACTCATAAGCTGTTTCATGGACAGGTGTGGGCTATGCCTTCATTATTTCATCATCAATTAAGCAGGTAAAAGGTCTGGAATTGATTCCAGGTGTGGCATTCGCATTTGGAAGCTGTTGCTGTGAACCCACAACATGCGGTCAAAGAAGCTCTCAATGCAAGTGAAACAGGGCATTCTTAGGCTTCGTTCAGGGTGTCAGCTGCAGGACTCGGAGGGAGGGCGTGAGGGAGGCAGTGCTGCAGTTTGCTGGGCGATCTGTGTCTATCCCCCAGCAGACTTTTCAGCGTTGGGGAGGGGGCGGGGTTACACACGGCAGGGTAAGTATCAAAGTTGCAGTCATGAAATCATTCTGAAGAATGATTTCATTGGCTGCCTTGGTCCCTGTGACGCTGCTGCAGCTCCAAAAAACTAAATTTTCGTTTATTGAAACTGTAGTTAGCTTCAACTCCTGACTTCGGAGACAGGGCAGTTGCTACCCTGAAAACCAGTATTCAAATTGAATACTTTGTTTCTCACGGCAGCACGCACGGCAGCACGCCCTCCCTCCGAAGCCAGCACCCTGAACGAGGCCTTAGGCTGCAAAAAAAAAAAGAAAACCCATCAGAGAGATAGCAGGAACATTAGGTGTGGGCAAATCAACAGTTTGGTACATTCTGAGAAAAAAAGAACGCATGGGTGAGCTCTGCAACACAAAAAGGCCTGGACGTCCATGGAAGACAACAGTGGTGGATGATTGTAGGATCCTTTCCATGGTAAAGAAAAACCCCTTCACAACATCCAGCCAAGTGAAGAACACTCTCCAGGAGGTAGGCATATCATTATCCAAGTCTCCCATAAAGAGAAGACTTCACGAGAGCAAATACACAGAGGGTTCACCACAAGGTGCAAACCATTCATAAGCCTCAAGAATAGAAAGGCCAGATTGGACTTTGCCAAACAATATCTAAAAAAGCCAGCCCAGTTCTGGAACAGAATTCTTTGGACAGATGAAACTAAGATCAACCTGCACCAGAATGATAGTAAGAAAAAAAGTATGGAGAAGGCTTGTAACAGCTCATGATCCGAAACATACCACATCATCTGTAAAACACGGTGGAGGCAGTGTGATGGCATGGGCATGCATGGCTTACAATGGCACTGGGTCACTAGTGTTTATTGATGATGTGACAGAAGACAGAAGCAGCCGGATGAATTCTGAAGTGTATAGGGATATATTGTCTGCTCAGATTCAGCGAAGTTGATTGGACGGCGCTTCGCTTTACAGATGGACAATGACCCAAAACATACTGCGAAAGCAACCCAGGAGTTTTTTAAGGCAAAGAAGTGGAATATTCTGCAATGGCCGAGTCAATCACCTGATCTCAACCCGATCGAGCATGCATTTCACTTGCTGAAGACAAAACTTAAGGCAGAAAGACCCACGAACAAACAACAACTGAAGACAGCTGCAGTAAAGGCCTGGCAAAGCCTCACAAAGGAGGAAACCCAGCGTTTGGTGATGTCCATGCGTTCCAGATTTCAAGCAGTCATTGCCTGCAAAGGATTCTCGACAAAGTATTAAAAATGAACATTTTATTTATGATTGTGTTAATTTGTCCAATTAAATTTGAGCCCCTGAAATAAGGGGACTGTGTATGAAAATGGTTGCAATTCCTAAACATTTCATACAATATTTTTGTTCAACCCCCTGAATTAAAGCTGAAAGTCTGCACTTCTATTGCATCTCGGTTGTTTCATTTCAACTCCATTGTGGTGGCGTACAGAGCCAAAATTATGAAAATTGTGCCAGTGTTCAATTATTTCCGGACCCAACTATATTTTAGCTGGTAACTTGTAGGTCACATAAGCGGTCTGAACCATTTCTGCAACATCAGTATGTAAATGGATCTGCAAATGATCTGTGTATCTTGATACTTTCTATCACAGTTAAGAACAAAGGTTCCACACCTTTATTACAGTTAATATAAAATATGACGAGAGAGAAAGAGAGCGCTTAAGTATTACTGTATTTGGTAATAAATGGCAAATCCTGAAGGGCGATGTGTAATTGATACATGTGTTTAACAGACAGTACCTCTGGACTGTCCTTCACGGAGTCGGAACGGGGCAGCTCTGAGAGCTGAGAGAAGCGCCGGTCATATATGCACAAATGAAGGTGCTTGTCCAGCACCCGGAAATCTTCATAACTCCGCTTAACTATCCAGCTGCGGCCCTGCAGGGGAGATGAAGTAAGAAAGTAATTAGAGGGATGCTCAAAATGATATATTACCTTACTCTCTAACTAAGCTCCTATGCTGAGAGGATGCAGACATTCAAGCCTGGCAAAATATACACATCAACAGATGCATAAAATGTAACAGTGAAATCCGAATCTACAGTATGAAGGGCTTTAAAGTGACACTTAAAAACCCCTATAACAGTAGAGTCCATAGATCGAAGAAAGTTCATCACTTTTGCTGCCAGTGGCACCAACACAGTGCTTGATTCTTCTCTGGGTATAAAGGGGTTAAACATATTTTTTATTTTGGCAGGATGTGAACTGGCCCCTCTGACTACAGCCCATAAAAATCTGAATTACTTTACCGTATGGACTAAAAACTCCTGTCTCGTCTGTTTTCTACATACTCTCCCTTTTTTCTAATAAAGCAACAGCAGAAAGACCGAGCAGAGGTAAAGTCATCATTCCGACATCTTGCACAAGGGACTTCATTGCATAGACCTGGATATATTTTAATTTACATACTGCAGCAAAGGCAGTTTAATATCTGTATTCAATTGCATAAGTGAACTGAGAAAGGTAAACCTTGCTGCCTCTGACAGAGTTAATGGGAACTCAGGGTAGGAAGTCAAGATTATCTGCAGAAATCAGCACAACTGACACCCATTAATTAAAAAAGTCCGGCACTGGAGCACAGGCTTAGAGAAGCCTTTGAGAGATTTCATTGGGGAATAGGCCTTCCCCAACGCCTGGCATCAATAATGTGAACCTTCAAACTAATTCACAACAAACTGCACATCACAGATGCAGGCAGCCAAAGAACATAATACGTCAGACTTGTAGGCCGAAGAAAAAACAGTGAGACAGCTGTTTTAAGCAGGCTGTTTTTTCTTTTGCAGCTGGGAACTTGTCCAAGCATCTCACCTCAGGTTAGAGGAATGAACTTTAGATACACAGGAAACAGGGGAGGAGGGGGGGCTATTTTAATGAGGAAAGAGGGAGGAGTGGAGAAGTAACCAAAGCACTGCTGTAACCAGTCCTTCATAGAACTAAATCTGGTGCTCTCTTGAAGGCTCCCTGCTAGAGTCTTGAAGTCAGCAACTGAGTTGGGCACTACAGATTCTTATAATAAGGTCTTTAAATGAATTCCAACCAATGAACCATTTTTTTTCTTCTTTTACGGGATTCAAACAAGGGATTCTCTGGAGCTGAGCAGAGTTATTTTTTAGCTCCAGTGAGCCCCCTTTTTCCGAGACACTTATTGGGGTAGCTACGGAGGACTCGTTGGTTCCAAAGCTGTAAAAAAACAAACAAAAAAAAACAATGGGTAGAACAAAAACAAGCAGGTGGGATTGCTGCCTGTAAGATGAAGTCCTCGTTATTTATCTTTATTTTTATTATTATTTTTTGTTGTCAATGCATTTACTTTATATAGTTTCTTGTGCTTTTTAATGTAATATTTTCCTTTGATTTCTATGATGTTGCAAGCTGCTGAGTCACACATTTTTGACAAATGGTTGCCATTTTTTCCCATAGAAGTCAATAGTGGTAATCTTCAGTGATGCTTATTTCAGCATTTTTAATGATTAAAAAGAAAACAGAACATTATGTTGTATATTTAGCTTAAATATTATGTACTTTTTTGGTTGTTGACCTACTATATAGGACTGCCACTTTAATAAGCCACAGTTACCAAACGTTTCAGCTGCATTATTGCAGTCTTGTAAAGGCTACTTTAACGCAGCTGAAATATTGGATCATATTGGCTTACTATTAAATACTTATTACAACAATCTTGTATCCTCCTGTCTTTTCCAACACTTTTTACCAGTAAACAAGTTTAACTGATTGTACTCTCTCCAGGGCAAGAATTTCCTTTCCTATTATCTGATTTTGTTAACTGCACTTATTGTATTATGTACTGTGGGCGCTTTATAAAGAAAGATACATACCATTTAAAACGTACAAAAAAATCTTCAGTTCAGCATATTAAACATCACGTTTCAAATTCAGGCATGTGGACAGAATTTGTTTGTAAATATTGAAGGAGCAATGCACCCCAACTACAGTAACCTCCATTTTTTTTTACAGGATTGGAATCGGAGGGGTTTCCCAGAGCTAAATCACACTAAATATCCTCCCCTTAAAACAGGATTACATATTCATGATACCTGTTACTTGTGAAAACCAGCACTTCCAATACAGAATACTGTATGTTTGCACACCTAGTCCAGAAGCAACAGTCCAAGGTAGATGGATTCTAGGAAGCTTCTTGGAAAATTGCATAACCCAGTATAGAACCACAGTGTGCTGGATTATCTTTTCCCTTAAAACTAGTATTCACAACAGTCTAAAGCAAGGCTGGCCAACTCCAGTCCTCAAGGGCCACCAACAGGTCAGGTTTTCAGGATAATTTCCCAAGCAAGCTTTAAGGCCTTCATGCTTTCCTCCACACTAAAAATGTAATGGTCTGCCCCTCCCTAATTTATTTAAGGACATGGACCCAAAGTTTGGTTAACATACTGTAGTCACAATGATTTTTACGCTACTAAATATATAACTAATTAGATTGTAAGTTCTTCAGGGCAAGGACTCCTTTTCCCAAATGCTACTTTTATGTCTGAAGCACTTCTTGCCAATACAGTATGTGCTATTTGTATTACTTGTTACTTATTTTATGTCATGTGTATTACTACAGTGAAGTGCTATGTACCTTAATGGCGCTATATAAATAAAGATATACATACTGTACATACATAGAAGCATCTTCGGATGCTGCTAGTACAGCACAGCCATACAGTGTATACTGGAGGATCAATAAATATCTGAGAACCAGGAAAAAGAAAGTTCCCAACAAGGCATTTTATTCAGTCGAACGCCTGATGCTGAAATTATAATATTGAAAAATAGTTGGATGGATAGGCAGACAGAGAAACATACAGGGAGTCCAATGTGAAACTAAATCAATATACATGGATTCCTTGGCTCTTTCACTGGCAGAGGACCCTATATGTAACAATGTGATGTCAGTCTGACTGAAAGCAAAGAAGGAGTTAAAATAAATATAGGTATCCTGTGGAAGTGTAGATTTGTTATAGGGGGTTATATATTTTAATAAACTAAAGATAGCTATTTTCATATACAATGTGTACAGGGCTTTCAACCCCCCACACGCCTTATATTGATGTACTGTAGATTTTCTCTCAACACTGCAAACTCACTCAACCCAGGCAAAATAAATAAGAAAGGTGCAAATGGCATGAATGAAGTGTATACAACATGGCAAACACCCTATAGACAAGGTGTTTAAAGGATCCTAGGTAACTTGCACTCTGACCTAAGACTGTAAAATATGGAGGAATGAGGAGTGGGTATTAGGTATTGGGTGGTGAAGTGTATGGATATGGAAACACTATCAGCAATGTGTTTACCAAGTACAGTAGTGGACATGTGGTAATGGGGAATGTACAATATATAGTATTCATCCAGTGATGATGAAGTACTAGAATCAATGTTAAAAGACAAACGTTTTAATAGTAGTTTAAAAAAATCATCATAAACCTAACAAAAAAATGAAGACTAATAGTAACAGCATGAAAAGTGCACAGTGTAACAGAATATAAATACGAATAAAACAAATTCTTGCTCCCCTAAGGCTAGACCTGCTAACAATGTAGATTGATACTGCTACAATGCAGTGAATAATGAGTCTAGTAGGATACCGCTGTTATAGATCAAAGCGTAAGTCAGTCACGTTGTACTTAATTGATACAGTATGTCACACACATGCTCCAAAAAACAGCAGATATCCTAGTAAACTTAGTATTAGGGGTTGGAGGAGTCCGTGGTGGTCCCGTCTAATACCAGAACCGACTCACGGACAGAATCAGACATAACTCCTCCTCCTCAGTATCACCACACTGGCAGAGAGCTTCTTGTTAGGTTCCGCGGCCAACGAGCAGCTGCAGCTCCTGATTGATGGTAGGCACAGTGGTTCTACTGGCTACTAGAATGGCAACCTAGGAACCATCTATGTTCCATTGAGGGCCAGTTACTTTAGATGGCGCTAATTTCAGTGTACATATGTTATACCGTTTATGTAGGATGTAATCTACCATATACTGGTACATATTGTTGCTATCTTCGGTATTATCTGCTATAACTGTTACTAGTTAGGATTACTACGGCGAGTTGTTGACCTTCCGTGAGTCGATTCTGGTATTAGACCAGACCACTACAGACTCATCTAACTCCTAATACTGAGTTCAATACGATATCAGCTGTTTTTTTGGAGCACGTGATTGACGTGGCAAAAAGTGACTAACTTCAACCCTCCATGTTCGGCACTCACCGATTCAGGGTAGACTACGTAATTTTCCTACTAACGGATGAGGCCTTGGCCTGGGCTTCCCCTCTGTGGGAGAGAGAATCCTCACAGATCGTCGCCGTTGCCTTTCTCCAGACACTTAAGAGAGTCTGTGACACCCCCGGTCGCGTTTTCTCCGCTTCTGCTTCACTCCTTCGAATTCGACAAGGAACCTGTACGGTTGGCCTGTATGCCATTGAGTTCTGAACCCTTGCTGCGGAGACGGGCTGAAATAATGAAACTCTGGTGGCAGCATTTTGGCAGGGGCTTTCTGAGCGTTTAAAGGACAAACTGACTTGTCAAGAAATTTCCAAAGATCTGGAGGAACTGATTGCCCTCTGTATCAGAATGGACCTCTAGATACGAGAACGGCAGACCGAGCAAGACCAGTCTCCAAAAACCCCAACAATTCGGATAGCTACCCATTTCAACACTCCTCTTACTGCACCTTGCCCAGATGAGAAACCGATGCATTTAGGGGATACCAAATTACCTGAGCAGGAGCAAACTAGGAGACGAACCAGGGGACTATGCCTGTACTGTGGGCTCAAAGGTCATTGTGTTCGAGACTGTCCTAAATCAGGAAAACCCCAATGCCCAGTGAAGATGGAAAAATAGAAGAAATGTCCAGAGAATATTCCTCTTTCACCACAACCTTCACGGCTTCTGCTGCCGGTTTCACTCTCCTGGCGACCAGCCTCCATCTTTTCAATTAGATTGTAAGCCCCTCGGAGCAGGGACTCCTCTTCCTAAATGTTACATTTATGTCTGAAGCACTTATTCCCATGACTTGTTATTTATATTATTTGTTATTTATATGATTAACACGTGTATTACTACTGTGAAGCGCTATGTACATCAATGGCGCTATATAAATAAAGACATACAATACATACAATCTTCACTCAGGCTTTTGTGGATCCGGGAGCCGCAGGAAATTTCATTGACAACACATTTGCGGAAATCCACTCCATTCCTCTCCACACTAAAGAGATTTCACTAGCGCTAGTGGCCATTGACGGAAGACCCCTGATACCTGGGACCATCACCCACGAGACTAATCCGTTGCTAGTTTCAGTTGGGGTACTTCACAAAGAAACACTTTTTTTATATCATTTGCTCTCCCTCAACTCCCGCGGTCGTAGGCCTTCCCCGGTTGCGGCACCACAACCCCAAAATCGATGGACAAGCAGTCAAGTGACAGCCTGGGGACAACAGTGCTATGGATCTTGTCGACATTTCATCAGTAACTTCTCCAAGGTAGTTGCGCCCATTATGGCTCTTACTAAGAAAGGGGCAAATCCCAAGATATGGCCCTCTGAGGCTCTTCTGGCTTTCGAGAAACTCAAGTCCGCCTTTTCATCTGCACCTGTATTGATCCATCCAGATCCTACGAAACCCTTTGTACTTGAAGTGGACGCATCTGATTTGGCAGCCAGAGCCGTTCTTTCTCAAAGGAAGGATTTTCATGGGAAACTCCACCCACCCCTGTGCTCTCTTCTGAAAATGGCTCTACAAGATTGGAGACATTTACTTGAGGGGACAACTTCTCCCATCACAATCCTTACGGACTACAAGAACCTCGAATACATTGAAGGAGCAGAGAGACTCTGGACGCGTCAGGCAGGTGGGCTCTCTTCTTCACTCGGTTCAACTTTGTGATCTCTTATCGTCCAGAATCTAAGAATGTCAAAGCAGATGCGCTATCCAGGCAATTCTCTCCTGATGACGCCAAGGAGATAGACCCGGGGCCCATCATTCCATCTTCTCAGATCATCTCAGCAGTTTCATCTTAACTTCTGCAACAGATTTCACAGGCTCAGGCAGAGAATCCGAGGTCAACATCCACTCAACATCCACTCGACTATTTGTCCCCGCCCAATTTCAAAGTGGGGGGTTGCAATGGGGTCATACAGTAACTTCAAGACGGCTGGTCACCCGGGACTTAGGAAGACGTGATTACCTTGAACAGATCTTTTGGTGGCCAGAGATCCACAAAGATGTGAAGGAGTTTTTGGCAGCCTGCGTTGTATGCGCCCAGACTAAGGTGCTGAGGACGTTACCCTATGGGTTGCTCCAGCCCTTGCCAGTCCACACCCGCCCGTGGACACACCTCTCCATGGATTTTTATTGTGGAGCTGCCTTCCTCCAGGGTATAACTACCATACTGGTAGTAGTTGATCGATTCGCACGACAAGCCCATTTTGTTCCTCTCAGGAAGCTACCCTCTACACTATCGGAGATCTTTATTAAGGAGATATTCCTCCTTCATGGAGTCCCGATGGACATAGTCTCGGATCGCGGATCCCAATTAATCTCCAGATTTTGGAAGGCCTTCTGCCAAAGAATGGGTAACTTCTTGCACTTCTCTTCCTCCTATCATCCCCAGTCCAATGGACTCACGGAAAGGGCCAACCAGTTCTTTGAACAATTCCTCCGTTGTTTTGTTTCCGAGCTACAGGACGACTGGGTTTGCCTGCTCCCGTGGGCCGAGTTTTCTCTCAATTCCATGAAGCATGATGAAACATTGGAATCACCATTCTTCTGTGCCTATTGGTACCATCCTGCTGCCCTTCCCCCTTCCAGTCCTCTCTCCGGAGTTCCTGCAGTGGATGACAAAATCCAAGAACTCCATTTACTCTGGAAGAGGATCCAGGCCAATCTGGTCAAAGCCACCCGCCAGCAAAAGATCCAGGCAGATAAACGCCAAAGACCACCTTCTCCATTTCAAGTGGGAGATCAGGTTTGGCAGGCTACAAGGTATATCCAGCTTAAACTGCCCACCTTCAAACTCAGTTCCAAGTTCATCGGACCTTACAAGATCCTGAAACAGGTCAACCTGGTAGCGTTTAAATTGGAACTCCCGGTTAGTTTGAAGATATCTCCGGTGTTCCATGTCTCCCTCCACAAATCGTTTGTCCAGAACACTTTTGCTTCTCGCAGTCTCCCCCCTCCTAGACCAATCTTGGTGGATGGTCAGGAGGAGTTTGAGGTGCACCATATACTGGATTCCCAAAGATCCCGTGGTGGACTATAGTACTTGGTCCAGTGGAAGGGATATGGCCTTGAGGTGATCTCATGGACTAAATCCAGGGAGGTCCATGCCCCCAAGCTAGTCCAGGCATTTCATCGCAAATTTCCGGCTAAGCCGGTTTAGATCGCCCGTAGGCCGCTCCTGAAAGGGCGGGGGGAGGTACTGTAAGGATTCGGTCCCTGGCCTCTGGTTATTTATTCTGCATTCCTACCTCAGCCCTGCGGGTCCCGTTCCGGATTCAAAACGAGCACCGTCGCACTAACTTTCCCCTTTTTCTATAACAGCTGTGTCCTACTAGACTAATATTATTCACTACATTGTAGCAGTATCAATCTACATTGTTAGCAGTTCTAGCCTTGGGGGAGGAATAATTTTTTCATTAGTATTTCACTGTATTATATGTACTTGCTATTTGTCTTCATTATTTTGTTAGGTCTATGATGATTTTTTAACTTTACTATTAAAGCATTTGTCTTTAACACTAATTCTAGTAATTCATCGTCACTGAATGAATACTATATATTGTGCATAGAATCTACATTCCCCATTCCCACATATCCCCTACTGTACTCAGAAAACACACAACATATATCTAGTACACACTCCTCTCATTCCTCTATCATTTACACTCCTAGGTCAGAATGCATGTTACCGGGGGTCCTTTAAACACCTTGTTAACAGGGTGTTTAACACGTTCTATACTTTTTAGAGAAATTAGAACTTCAAAGTAGTCAAAACACCACTGTCATAAAAAAAAAAAAAACAAAGCGCACAACACTCATCGTGAAAAATGTAATAAACTATGTTTATATATAAGGTGTTTCAAGGTTATGCGTACATCAAGGTAGATTAATCAAGCATAGAGCCACAGAGTGGCAGTTACCAGCGTCTGCAACCAGGAACCACCAGAGCTTCACTCTCCTTTCCACCTACAGGTAGGTGAAATGCCAGATAATTGATGACTCTGCCACAGTCTCAATGTCCTGTAAATAGCGTCAATACGCTTAGTGGATCCTGAGCTACGAAACGCCGCGTAGGAGAGATACCATTCAACCTATATACTTTTATTATTCATATTCCAAGGTGTATTTTATTGTTGTCAAACGGTTTGCTGAACACCGAGTTGATTTCCTCTTCTACGCATGTGCTGCGCTGTTGCCTGCCTCTGTGGTTGCCAAGTGAGGTCTGAATCAGTACTGGCAGACGCTGTTACTCAAAGCAGAGCGGGCGCTCTGACGTCACAGAAGGGCCCGCGGGACCACGCCGTCACGCTGCCTGACTGATCGGGAAACACAGTGAGGTCTGCAGAGGAACCTGTGTACTACTTGCGAGCAAAGGACAACCACTCCCCAGGATCCACTAAGCGTATTGACGCTATTTACAGGACATTGAGACTGTGGCAGAGTCATCAATTATCTGGCATTTCACCTACCTGTAGGTGGAAAGGAGAGTGAAGCTCTGGTGGTTCCTGGTTGCAGACGCTGGTAACTGCCACTCTGTGGCTCTATGCTTGATTAATCTACCTTGATGTACGCATAACCTTGAAACACCTTATATATAAACATAGTTTATTACATTTTTCACGATGAGTGTTGTGCGCTTTGTTTGTTTTTTTGTTACTAGATTCTAGGGTCTTGGGCTACCCTTTACACAGCAGCAGACGCTCATCTACATTGGTATATATTTATTTACCTTTTCCACATGGTGGGGTGTGTTTTTTTGATTTAAATTGACATCACAATTAACACTTTGTATTAAGTATATATTTTAGTGCGCACTTATTTATTTTTTCTATTTGTACACCACTGTCATCCCTGAAACGCTGAGCATTGGCCAGCCCCAGCGACCATATATATTTGTTCTCCACACTAACCATTCCTTTGTTGTTTTGAGGGGAACAGGCAGTAAGGTCATCAGCTATAATTATTGGAATGCCACAAAAATTATGTCTGGATTAGTGATGTAGCAGGTACCCAGAAATTACCCGGCAATATTTTCAGTACCCGGACCCGGTACCATGGGGCTGGAACCCGGTGCCGGGTAATTTCCATTCTGCTCTTCTCCCTCGGTCCTCCTCTTGGAGAACGAAAGGAGTAGAGCAGCAGAAGACTTACCTGCGGCAGAGGGTGAGGAGGACCACAGCAACATCCTGGTGGCAGTGGCAGCAGACTACGTCATTCTTCAGCTGGTGGGAACAGCAGAAATAATCTTTCACAGCCGGTGCCGATGGGAGCAGAGGAACATGTGACCGGAGAAGGAGGGTTACTATTGGATAGCCGGGGAAAAGCGCAACTTCCAGTGCAACTCCTCCCCGGCTGTCCAATAGTAACGCCCCTGCTCCAGTCACATGTTCCCATGCTCCCACTGGCACCGGCTGTGAAAGATGTCTTCTGCTGCTTCCACCTGCTGAAGAATTACGTCTGCTGCCACCGCCACCAGGATGTGTTACGCTGCTCCCACCGCTACCAGGATGTCGCTGTGGTCCTCCTCACCCTCCACCTGCAGGTAAGCCAAAACTCTCCATTCTCTCCCACCCCCCCCCCCCCCCCGGGTACCCGGTACAACACTAGTCCAAATCTCAGTACGGTGATCGAGTACTAGAAGCATGTATTAATCCTCAGTTTTGCAGTAACTTTCCAAAAGCAGGGGTAGGAGTTTTAGGGCCTCTTCACCATTTTTGTATTCTTCTCCTGAGTGTCAGTCCACATAGAAACCTGCCTATGTGCAAGTCCCCAGGTTCTGGGAGTGACCTGTTTAAAGAAACGTGAGAAAAAGCTCTTCAAACCTCATGACTGGAATACATGCTCCATATTCTAAAACAGACGGAAGATACTGTCCAAGCCAACAGAGGGGGATGGAATGGGACGTTTGGCCGCGACCAAAATTAACACTGTGCCGCAGGGAAGCTTGCCACGAGACACTTCACCGCAATGTCCAGTCCGTCGCGCACACGATCCAACAAGCCAAGCCAGGTCTGCCGCTCTGACAACTGCATGTTTAAATGTCCCGCGCAGGACCGCTACAATGCCTAGACAGGCTGCTCCGATGCGTCATGTTTAAATATCCTGTACGGGACATTTAAACATGCAGTTGTCGGGCGGAGAATACCTGGCTTGTCGGGTCGGGTGCACGGCAGATGGGCGCAGGAGCGGATATCATGGCCAACTGTCCCACGGTGAAATGTCCCTGCTACGAAGTGTCCCGGCGGCGGAACACTAGCGGCATTTTGGTCAGCGTCAAACGGCCGCAGTGAAACATCCTAGACCAGAGGGGGGAGGGGATGGGCTGACTGGATTCTGTGGGTGGGAAGATAAAGGGAAACTCCCCAGGGGTGAAAGATCTGGCACTAGAAATAGGGCCACAGCAATGATAACCCTCACAGACCACACCCAATTGAGGTTGGAACCTCTTGGGAGTGTTTGTTTTTTAAGCTTGCTGGTCTTTCTATTAAACATTTATGTAATAAAGCAGTGGGCTTAGAGGTGTGGGGCGAGATATAGGAACCGTATGCCTGTTATGCATTTAATTTTATTTAGTTTACTCAAACTGGGTTTTTCACAGAGCAGCACCGCTCTAATCTTATCACGCAGATATTGGTAAAGCTCTGATTTTACTGCCACTTTTATGAAGAAAAAAAAACCAATTATGATAATCATGTGACAGTTATGGCAATCATGAATGAGAGACACATCACTTTGATGCAGGTATTCAACCTCAGTATTTGACAGCTGAGGCCAATGCTCACTTTTATCCCTCATAAAAATTAGCAACAGGAGCTGAATATCTTCAAATAGACATCAGGTGGTATTATTAAGGCTTAATCCACAGCATCCATTAGTCCAGGCAAGAACGCACCAAAACATTCTAAAGAATTTGCTGCTTAAATACTGCAGTAAGTTCATATGTTAGATTGTATGCTTTTTGGGATTATGAACATGCAATACTTTTGTAACACTGGCCTGCAATCTTCCTATTTATAAGTGTGATTCCGTCTAGGTTGGTGTTTTTTTCCATCTATGTATGAAGCAGGGGGATTCTGGAGCTGCCTAACCACTTTAGTGCCAAGCTCTAAACTGCTAATACTGTACACCTCATCCAGACAGTTCCCTGGATTTGTAGACTCAGAGGTACAATGACTCACTCTGGGCCTCCATATATAAACAAGCTCTGCAGTACCACTATAAATGAGTTCTGTGCGAATGAACTCTGAGACAAAGCTCAAGCCATATGGACTGAGCTAGCTGGCTACTGTCCAAAGACTATGGCTTGTAAGGAGGTTGTATCAGCTGGATAGGCTTTGGCTCATTACCAAACATTAAAATATTGATATACAGTACAGCAATGTTGGGGAAAATCTATATTTTGTAGACACATCGCAGGGAAGACCAAAGTGCCCTGGAAGCGAAGGGGATGCATTGTAAAATTTCAGCCCCATTGTAGATATAAGTACATACAATTTGTAGCCCAATTTAGCACATTGTTTCTCCTGTACAAAACACATTAAAATGTATGAACTCTTGTACTGCATCTGCCCATTATCCGGCAGCAAAGCCTGCTGTTTGGTGCTACGACACAAACTATGAGTAAATGTCAACGTTCATGCAAATGCAAAGCCCGAACAAAACTAATGTGACCACACGGTTTTAAACGATACTATAAGTGAAAAAACAAAAGAGAAAATACTACGGTATTAACTATAAAGAAATTCACTAAGTAGCACACCACCAAATAATATTAATTAATAATATCTTTATTAATAAATGGGTTACATAAAACATATCAATGTACAAGAAAAACAGGGAATAAAATACACAGCGTATGGGCGTAACTCCAAGCGATATATCTTACAGTGACTGGTTGAAAAAATACCAGTGTAAGAACAAGTGATTGTGCACTAGAGTTGGTAAATGTCACAATCACATAGTAAATATGGCCCAATAATTAAGACCGTAATATTGCTGTTCGTAAATGGGTCACAAATCTCCCTAAAAGCGACTCAATAAAGTTAGAGAAGGGAGACTGAACATAGGGATTAGTGTTAACTTGCTCATAAACAGGAACAAAAACAGCCTTGATATATACAACACTACACTAAGCTAGTAAACAGCTGGATGTTATGGACCAGTAACGTGCCCCAATACCGATAACACATATCGAGTTGCTAATGCAAATACACAGTGCCCTGCCTATGATTAGCAAGTTGCCAATACACAGATAGAAAAGAAGTTGATAGTAACTCGTCAATCACCAGTGAATGTAACATCCAGAAGTTAATACCCCAGTAACGGTGATAGACCACATAGATGATAATGCGTCTAGTCAGTCAGACTGTTAAATCGATCATAGTGTAGGTGAAAACTAAATTTGAACAATCTAAATCCCTAAGATACGGTTGGTAGAAAAGGCTTAGTAAATATAAAAACAGACCCTTAATGGCATCTGTTATAATTGCCGTGCCCGACACACGTTTCCCTCCAGCTACGGAGCTTCGTCAATGATCATTAATCTCCCCTACCCATTTTCTCTATACTATAAGTGGCAGAGTCAGTCAATTAGACGTTAAAAACTCACACTACTGGGAATGCTATTTTTCCAGAGGGCAATGTATTGGTGTGGAAAACATAAAAATCAGTATTAATTGAGCCTTTCCCTTATCCAAGCAGAGTGTACCAGCAGCAGACAGTATTTATACCCCGAGGCAGAGCTTCATAATATTGTGCTCTGTGCACAAGAGACCAAATGCTGTTATCCCAATGCCTAACTCACTAGCCTGGGTAAAAGACCATTACAAAAATGAATGTTTAGAAATTAGGCGAATTTGAAAGGTTTTCACCTTGTAGACAAAGTTTTCAACTTGTAGTTATTTTCCATTTATATTGATCTGTGTAGAGTTTGCACATTTGTTAAACATAACTCTAGTCTTGTGAACATTCATATGAAGGTCTACCATCTTATTTGCTTTGGTGCGTTTTCTGATGTGTTGCTGGAGGTCTTCTGTACTTATGGCAAAAATACCAAATTTCGTCTGCAAATTGTAGGCGACAAGTATTCACAATTGATTTAGATTTATTTTTCTTCTCAGTTGAACAATTCTTCAAGTGGTGCTGTGAAAAACTTTGGTTACAGTGTCCCCCTTCCACACTTTTTCTGATCCTGATCTTGGTTATGTCTTCATGTATTCCAGTTGTTTATGTTGCACTCTTAAATTATAACATTATAATATCAGTGTACATTTTTTTTACTTTTGACTTATCAATGCATTTACAATGGTTAAGGACTGGACAGAATCAAATCTATGTATCCTAAACTGTGTAGTAGATCGTATTTATTACTTTGGGAAATCACTTCTTGTGCAACTTGAAAGATATCGGAAAAAATATATACTGTGGGTAGCTGAAGTATCCACAACACTACTACTAATGTCACATTTTGTTGAATTACAAATAATGTATGCATATTTTTTTAAACATTTTTTTTTTAATTCTAAGCTACAAAACTGTAGTGGGTAAACGGAACACTTATGAGGAGGAGATTAATGTCAGCAAAGGAAACGTATACATTGAAATGTACTGGTTGCATAAGTATTCAGCCCCTTAAGTCAGTTGGTAGAAGCACCTTTTGCAGCAATTACTGCTTTGAGTCTTTTTTGGATAGGTCTCTACTAGCTTTGCACAGTTGGATGGTAACAATTTTACCTATTCTTCACGGGAAAATTGATCTAGTTCTTATCAGTTTGTTGGGGATCGTCAATGGACTATAATCCTCAAGTCTCACCATAAATGTTCGATTGGATTCAAGTCAGGACTTTGAATGGGCCACTCAAGAACATTCATTCTCTTCTTGGTCAACCCTCAATGTGAATTTCCTCCCCAGGGTCAGAGTCTTGGCTGACTCAAACAGGGTTTCCTCAAAGATTCACCTGCAATTTGCACATCCATTCCCCCTCTATCCTGACAAGCTTCCCAGTCCCTGCTGAAGAGAAGCGTCCCCATAACATGATTTTGCCACCACCATGCTTGACGGTTGGGATGGTGTGATGTGCAGTCTTGGTCTGGCGTCAGACAGAACGCTTTTAATCTAGATAAAAGTTTACCTTTTGGTCTTGTCTGACCACAAAATCTTTTCCCACGTCTGCAGGATCATCTATATACTTTTTCCCAAACTCCATACATGATTTAAGATGATTCAGTAATGGCTTCTTTCTTGCCACGCATCCATACAGGCCAGCTTTGTGTAGGGACCGGCTTATTGTTGGTCTGAACACTGACTCGCATCTCAGACCTCACTCCGTTCCGCCCCCCCACCTCACTCCGTCCCCCCCCCCCCACCTTCCACTTCTCTCCGTTAAATTCCATGTTGTGTTTGCTTTGAAAGTGACATCACATTAAAACACGCCCTCTCTCTTCCCATTGGTTAGAGCAGGATCATGTGACCCGGCTCTGCGCTCAAAACTCAAACGGAGGTGTCTCCCCAAGCACCAAGCTTGGGAGAGCATACATGCCCGCGCACGCCGCTTGAGTGGGGACGTCAAAATTTAAATTGCGAGAAGTAACCTCGGCAAGCAACGCACGGTCAGCGGCAGCGTGGCCGCAGCCTTTAGTGTCATCAGCAAAGAAGGAGACTTTGCTCTCTATTGGAACATCAAGGTCAATAAAAAAACAGTTAAGAAGCAGAGGTCCCAGTACCGATCCTTGAGGTACTCCACTCACAACTTTAGCCCAACCTGAAAAAGTTCCATTTATGACAACCCTCTGTTGTCTATCCTTCAACCAGTTTTCAATCCAGGTGCAAATATTTTTACAGAGTCCAATTTTCTTTATTTTCTACATTAACCTCATGTGTAATCGTATCAAAAGCCTTTGCAAAATCTTAACAGACCACTTAAACTGCGTTGCCCTGGTCTAAAGGCCTACTTACCTCCTCAAAGTAACTAATAAAGTTAGTTTGGCATGATCTATCCTTCATAAATCCATGCTGACTATTACTAATAATTTTGTTTTCAATTCGGTATTCCTGATTATCTCATACGAAAAATTATGTACAGCTATGTACAGGATACTACTGACTTCAACAGTATGAACGCCATAACTATTGTTGATATTGACACCCTGCTAGTTTTGTTTAATGTCTCTAGCCTCTATACTAATATTCCCCACGATCTTGGATAGGCCGCTCTGAGGGCTCATATTTTGATAGACACCAGTTATGCGGGTCCCCCTCTTGACTATCTTTGATGATTGAAATGATTTTGAACAAAAAATATTTTACATTTGAACAGACCTTTTATCTACAGTTGGTTGGCCCAGCAATGGGTTTCAACATGGCCCTTCCTATGCCACTTTGTTAATGGATCACTATGAACATGATTTTATGGATTTGGAATATTCTGCTAATATTACTTTTGACAGGTGCTATATTGACTATATTTTCTGGACTTGGCAGGTGTGAGGATTCAAATAAACAGTTAAATGCTGCACACCTTAAATGTTTAAACAAAAAATATTACCGGTGCTGCTGGTTCAAGGATACCTGTGAAACATCCACTTAGACTGTGAAAAGAGAGCGATCCAGCACTCCACGGATTTTGCAAAAATTTTCAATTTTATTGCGCCATACACAACGACCGTTTCGAAACGTTGTGTATGGCGCAATAAAATTGAACATTTTTGCAAAATCCGTGGAGCGCTGGATCTCTCTCTTTTCAAAGGTGTGAGGATTCGCCATCCTGGCGGTCGGAGACAGTCTCCTCACCCCAACAAGCCTTCTGTGACGGACACTCGGCATGTGCGGTCTCATGTTCCCAGTACACACGCGCGGTCCTTGCGCGGCCTGATCCCCCGTTGGCATATATTTATCCATTGGACAGAATGCTCGTATAAAGGAAATAAACCCTCAAAAGTTGCTGTGCACATTCCATATCCAATAAATAAAATATGGGCAAATATGCACAACTCCATAAGCCCCTATCTTTAATCTGATACTGTACATCGGAATCAATACTATTAAGCTCTAATATTAAGGTCCATTATGTTCTAGCCATAAAAGGAAAACGCTAAATTGTATGAATGTCTGTCTGAACATTATTCTTTATACGTTACATATAGTACTGTAGACCTTTATACCTTTATACTGTATTCCTTTATACGAATGGCTTCCTGCAAACGCACCACAACATAAAAACCCAGTCGGTTGAAATAGACAAATACCTGACAAGAGATCTGCACTAGGAAAACCAGCTCCTTCGATTCACAGCCGTTCCTCACTTCATTCTGCTCTTCGGTAAGTGTAAGCTGCAGAGTCCAGAGAAAGAAAGAGAGAGAATGTTAAGAAGCATTTATCCCAGCTATTAAACAACCAATATCTACATTTTCATCTGTGGTAATTGGGAAACCGAGACAATAAGCCAATGATCCTCAGACAGAGGGGGAGGTAATTTTCCCCAGGGGGATCATTCCTTACAATATTCTTTGCCAGACCCTTATATATTGTGTGCACAAATGTGTACTATAGATATGAGCACAGACAAATCCATACTGCAGCTGAAGGTTTGTTTTGTGTTTAAAGCCTCACTAAACAGTTCAATCCAGTTAATCTTTGATTTCCCTCAGACCTTCCAAACAATGCAAACTTACAAATTGGGAAAGCTGCAATATTCTGTCCTGCGGGGCTAATAGTTCTCATCCCACGATGTGAAGCTTGATTTATTTTAATGAACATAGAGAATTGTACTATATACTTGCAGGTCCAGCTGGCCACTGGTCAAATCAAAGTTTTGCTATATGGTGGGGCCTTTAAAGCTCTAGTGACCCCCAAAATATAAACCGTTTTACTTTAATAAGTAGGCTACTTAATGGTGGGATCACCATTTAGAAAGACTAATGTTATCTAATGATATTTGCAGCTTTCTCTTGGCCGCCAGGGTGAAGCTGAACTCGGTGGCCATATTGTTTCGCCCGTAACAATGATTCTGCCAAAATTAAATATCCCAGTAACCTGTAGCTTGGAGTGCCACCCTTGTTTCAAAAAAGGTAAAGAATATATACATATATAAAAGAACGAGAAGCACAAATTGCTGCTTTAGGACCAATGTAGTTAACTGCTGTAGAGGGCATCCTCTGATGAAGTTTTGTCACCCTCCTGTGGTGGTGGCAATGGGATGTTAGCAAGAAAAGCCAGTGCCCGTCACTGCTCACACTAACCACAAGCATATATGAAACAACAATTATTTTACTGACTGTTAAATGAAAAGTACGTAGACAATTTGCAATGATGTAACCTGATACTACCTCAAAAATACCAATCAGTGCACCCCATGTAGTAACTGGGCTCCGCATACTAAGAGCCCTATACATTGTTCTATTAGGGCTGATGGAGTGGCTCAGTGAGCACAGAGTTTGAACTTGGTTCAATTCCTGGTGTCGGCTCCTTGTGACCTTGGGCAAGTCTCTTGATCTCCCTGGTATATCTATTTTTTTTATATATGAAAACAGATTGTAAGCTTTACGGGGCAGGGACTGTGTCTGCAAAATGTCTCTATAAAACTACGTAATTCTAGCAGCGCAATACAAGAACAAACAATTATTTAAAGATGTATTATTATTAATTCTTATGTACTGTGCATGCTCAGCGCCAGCGGGGACTCAGCCTTAGTAATATACGAATACATTGTAGCTGCTGAGTTACACTGACTGAAGGATTGATTTGGAACTGAAAGGAAACCATTTAGTAAACCCTAGGAAGCAGGATTTTGCTGATCGATCATGGGAGAGCGCATCTTTCGGCAGCTTAGATAATTAATTTCCAATTAAGGTAATAAAAGGTTGCATATATTAAAACTATTTTTTGTTTTTTTATACGTTTACATTTTTTTTAAAAGATGCTCGGATTGCCAATATTATATGTAATCTAGAAATAAGAACAATAAACAAGAACACCAATAAATCATCCATCTGTATCAAGAAAATATTTGTATGAGATGATATACAGTTACACAGCCTTCTTTTCATAGCTCTGGTTAGAATAATCCAATAGATTTGATCCTCTGATACACATAATATATACTAATTTGACTTTGTTTTACTGTATTGTTCCACAAAATATGTTGCGGTTATATAAAAAATAAAGAAAGAAAATGGTAGCCTTCTCTCTCTTTCATTGAAAAGCCATCATGTACAAGCACATGAAATCATGGTTACATGGTTGTTGCCGTTCTGCACTTCATAGATAGGAATCACTGTACATGCTACAAAAACGTGCTTTGTTTGTGACGGTTTTAGGTGGAAGTGATATTGAAACCCTTCAACAAGTTAATATTCAAATTTGAAACTCCCCTCTGATGTTTTTTCAGAAGAGATCTCATTTTCCTGGGAAACCTCACTAAAACAGCCTGTGAATTGAGGCCTCTTCAGCTGCTCTCCTGCGATCACAGGCTATACTGAAAGGACATCATAAGCAAAGTAATAGTCAATACTCAATATTAACACATACAAGATGCTTACATTAGACATGACTTACTTAAGGTGGCACAGATCTACACAAAATACACATCTACTTTTCATTACATGAACTATGTTTGAGTGAGAGACAGACTTAAAGTGTGCAGACTTTCCTATGTACTACTTCCGATTAAGTCTGAGGTCATTTTGGGATTGCTCTGATAATTGAGTCCAAGATCTCTGCCTAATCTAGGCTCAGCCACAGGGATGTTAAAGCAATGAATGGCTGACGCGGGCCTGTCACCACTGTGGTACAGATGCAGCAGCGATTATTCGAACACTTCACGCGTTGTATACCTCGAAATACCCATCTCATGGCGCAAGATGTCTTCCAAACTTCCCGCCTTAAGACGCGAGTGCATAAAATGGCATTTTAGTGTTCTGGCTTTTAAACACCTGAAATTGACAAAGTAGCACAGTAGCACAGTACTGTACACATTACAATTCATTCATTTCATTGCACCCAACGAAACAAAATCCATGAAATTCAAACAAAGCACGAAAACGGCGCCGTGATTTGTTCGAATAACGGCCGCTGCAGCTGTAACACTAAAAGGAGATGAGTTCTAGCACTGAGAAACATGTAAATGTCTGTGGTCATCAGTTACTGACGGTGCAATGGGTTCTGCAGGGCAGCCTTGATCTTAATGAGGATGCTATGTCTTGTATGATATGTCTCATCTGACAAGGTAGTAAATGCTCTGATTTTAGGCTGTAATAATAAAGGGAAAACGTTCTGCAAGAGCAGCAGAAAGGAAAAACGGAGATACGTTTTAAATACATCCTTCATAACCATTATATCGAGCATAGGCCATGCAGCTGCTACCCTTAAATAATGGGTTTAATTAATAGTTGACAATGTATTTTCCTATACATAATTTAGTAAATCATTAACAAAAATTACAGAGTAGAAAAAAAAGTTAGCTTTATGACAAACGGATTATCTATATACCCCTATCAAGGGCAAACAATTAGATACTATTTGTGCCTGTACCTTTATTGGTTAGATGACCACCTATTTTTTCAACCGGGACTCCCAGGTCCGGAGAGCTGGGACAACTCTCCCAAGCCCGGAGGAGCGGCAGCACCCCACGCAGCAGTGACCCGGTGACTCCATAGCTCAGCAATAGCAGCCGCCCGTCACTGCGATCCCTCCTGTCAGCGCCAGAAGTCGCGTTGATGTTCCAGCTGACAGGAGGGAGCTGCAGACTAGCGTGCAAAGAGAGGTGTGTGTATGTGTAAGGGGGGAGGGAGAGTGTAAGGGGGCAAAGAGAGGTGTGTATGTGTAAGGGGGGAGGGAGAGTGTAAGGGGGCAAAGAGATTGGGGAGAATGTGGGGGGGGGGGAGAAAGGGGGGGAGTGTGAGGGTTGGATAGACGGGGGGGAGAGGGTCAGACACACACAGTCATATGTGAATGATGAGAAAAGGGAACGCTTGTGTACGCCTGTAGGTTTACATTGTATAAAAAAAACAAAAATCACTCACATAAGAAATAGAGTGTGGCTGTTGTTTTTTTGCAGGCTGTAATATATTCTAAAGAACATATGTGTTCTTTTTACACACATCTCTTACCATCTATTGAAGCTTCACAACTCTATTCTTGAGTATATCTAAAAAGAAGGCTTGTTAGGTTGACAAAGCTCCAATATAATTATATCTCAAAGTAGTACCATGCTGTTCCACTATAAAGGTATAACCTGCACACATAAGAGATATGTATAAGAAGCAAGGGTTGAATAAAAGTGTA
This sequence comes from Ascaphus truei, assembly GCF_040206685.1. Lineage (NCBI taxonomy): Eukaryota > Metazoa > Chordata > Amphibia > Anura > Ascaphidae > Ascaphus > Ascaphus truei. Next base: position 4,702,609 of record NC_134488.1, read on the forward strand.
TAAACCTGTTGATTCCAATAATTATAGTGTCTTAATATATTGTTTGTGAATCTAGCGATTCCCCCTAATTTGTTAGGTATCATTAACTTCCATTTAATAGTTGCAGTCACTGTAAAGTTTCTGTACACTAGTGTTGATGAGTTAAGTGGTAATGTCCGCATTAACAAGGTCAATAATATCAGCTGGACTAGTTAAAAAAAAAAACTACCGTAGCAGGGCCGGAAATAGTACAGGTCCTGAAAAAGGATGAAGGATTAGGGGGTGATCCCATGTCAACAGTAATACAAATGTTGTGAGCAGTCCCATGGCTGACCAGATGAACCACCGCTATCAGAGCAGTCAGTATTCAAAATTAAGATGGGCGTTGCCAGAGGCACACCCCAAAAAATAAACATTTTCAGAAGCAACATATTTTCAAGAACCTAAACAAGAAGATACAGACTCTGAAGTGTTGGCCTGGAATGCAAGATCTTGTTGGTATGTATTTTCTATGGATCATTTATCGCCAAGTCAAATGTGAACTGTGGATCATGGCACATATTCATTGTGCTTATATTGCTCTACTCTGCACAGAAGCAAAAGCAGGGATAAACCAAAACTAAACAATGCATAAATATGAATAGGAACAATCACACCATGGCCCAAAAAAGAACACAGTCATTTTTGGTTCCATGTCCATTTACAGATTCAACGAGACAATAAATCCACCTTCCTTGCACAAGTTGCTCTGGATCTACTGCACTCTAGCAGTAAAACATTCAATATCCAACATGTTTTTGTTTTTTTAAATAAATCACTGCTTGAGTATTAGATATTACTTACCGCATACAAAAAAACCCTCAATGTCATTTTTAATGAGTTTTAATATACCAACGATCCTTTGGTTGCTATAACAGGCTGTGGTGCACCTCCCCAGCAGTGCAAGACTTTTGGCAACTAATTACCAAAAAACAGAAAAGTGTTGCAGTGTTCCCAGCAGGAGACTGAAACTGAGCTGTAAACTGCAACTACAATGTAACATTGTCTATTGTTACAGAGTTACAGACTGAAGGATGATTGCAACGGAAAGAAATCCATTACGTTAACTGGGGGAAGCAGGATCTTAACCGATCGATCATGGGAAAACGGATCAATCAGCAGCTTAGGTTATTAGTGTTCATTAAAGGTAACCAAATGCTGTATATATTAAAACAAAATCTATTTATTTTTAAAGTGCCGTGAGGAATGCTGCTTTTAAAAGGCCCTCCAGATGTTGCACCAGAGAGGAGAGGTGCTTGAATGGGTTTGTTTGAATACTATTCTCCTCAGTGTGTTCCCATTAGAGGTCTCACACCGAGCAAACAAAAATACTGGTTCATATTAGCTGGCAAAACTTTCAAGGCACGTGTTCACACAGCTGCTGTAACTCTAAGCACAACAGGACAAGGAAGAAGGGCCCTGTGTGAAGAAAATGAGAAAAATTAAACATTTCCGCCTTTATTTCCCTTGAGGCTGGAAGTCTGTGGTCAACAAAAACTCCCAATGTGGGCCCGTTGGGGAGAATAGAACAATGCGACTGTATATGGAACAATCAAAAATCTTGTTTCTGATGGTGTGAAATTATAAGGGTTCGTCAACCAATAATGTACGATACAAAAAAAACCAACGCATCACAGAACATATTACTTCACGGTCACTAGCAGATGTTGTGCGATTCTTCCCCACACTCCCACCCACAGAAAGAAGTTCTACTTTAGTAAAGGATGAGTGGCAGCAAGTTGTCAAAATTTACATTTCTATTTTAGTCAGACAACCCCCAAAAGTTTTTTAAACATATTTTTTTTTCTGAATTTACTACTTTCTATATTAGGCAAATAAAAATATCACTTGTGAGCACATAAACATGTCTCAGACAGGTCTGCCAGCCTGCTTTTCACCATTATCTCTTAAAGCAGCAAAACGTGAAAAATCCTATGTAGTGCACTTTCCCCCACCCCCTTGGAGAATGTGTGGCTGCGGTGTGTGTGGTACAATACATGTGGCTCACAGGGGGTCTGAGCCTCCGCTGCAGGGAGCCTGGGGTGTAACTGGTACGTGTTCTTCAGCGCCTCCACCTGTAACGGATTCTACTGTGTGGAATTACCCGTTACAGGACCTATATACATATACTTATACAATAACCACACACAATGGGTAAAACATAAAATAACAACTTTACTACAGAACGATAATATGGCTACTGGTTACAGCCTACCCACCAGGCCTCGCACAGTCGTAATCACCCTCCCAGTGTCCCACACACTTGTTCACAGTCCCCACAGTACCTGACAGGGCCCTCGGGCACCCAACCACTCTAGTATCCACAAGGCTATAACCCTTCACCCTTATATGTGGTCAGCGCTGCCACCATAGTGTATTTATTTATAAAATGTTTTACCAGGAAGTAATACATTGAGAGTTACCTCTCGTTTTCAAATATGTCCTGGGCATAGTTATTATGACAAATAATTCATGGTTACAAATACAGTTACATAAATGAACAGGGTATACATTATATACATTATATACAATACATTGCATGCACAGTTAGAGATGGTGTATATTATAGGTGTATGTAACAGTTACAGACCAGATTAAAATGTGAGACAGCCTTAGTTTTTAAAGAACTTACACTGGTGGTGGATGTGAGAGTCTCCGGTAGGTTGTTCCAATTTTGGGGTGCACGGTAAGAGAAGGAGGAACGGCAGGATACTTTGTTGAGCCTTGGGACCATGAACAGTCTTTTGGAGTCTGATCTCAGGTGATAGGTGCTGCATGTGGTAGGGGTGAGGAGCTTGTTCAGATAGGTGGGTAGCTTGCCCAGAAAATATTTGAAGGCAAGACAGGAAAGGTGAACTTTGCTCCTAGAATCTAGTTCTTTGAGCATTTCGCAGTGATGTGTGTTGTAGTTGCATTGGAGAACGAAACGACAAATTGAATTGTAGAGGGTGTCAAGTTTGCTAAGGTGGGTTTGGGGTGCTGAGCCATATACTATGTCTCCATAGTCGATAATTGGCATTAGCTGTGCAATACGCTTTCTGACCAGCAGGCTTAGGGATGATTTGTTCCTGTAGAGTACACCTAGTTTGGCATAGGTTTTCGAAGTCAGGGTTTTCATGTGCATCCCGAATGTTAAGTGGGAGTCAAACCATATGCCCAGGTATTTAAAACAAGTAACAGGAGTTAGGGTGGTGTTAGCGTTGGTTCTGATCTGGAGCTCAGTCACTGGAAGCTTTAAAAATTTAGTCTTGGTCCCAAATACCATTGTTACAGTCTTGTCAGTGTTTAAAAGCAGTTTGTTTTGGGAAATCCAGTTTTCGAGTCTCAAAAAGTCAGACTGAAGTATGTGTACAAGGTCAGAGAGGCTATGACTGTGTGTATATAAGATTGTGTCGTCTGCATACATGTGTATTGAGGCTTCCTTACAAGCTGTGGGAAGATCATTGATGAAAACTGAGAAGAGTAGGGGCCTCAGAACAGAGCCTTACGGGACGCCACAGGTGATATCCAGGGGGTTAGATTTAGGGCCTGAGATGGACACATGTTGGGGTCTACCTGATAGGTAGGATTGAAACCAGTTTAAAGCATGCTTCCCTATTCCAGAGCTCTGGAGTTTGTTAAGCAGGATAGCATGATCAACTGTATCAAAAGCCTTTGCAAAATCTAGGAATACTGCACCTGTGAGTTGTCCCCGTTCCATTCCACACAGGATCTCATTGCAAACTTTTAGCAGGGTAGTTACAGTGGAGTGTTTGGGGCGAAAGCCTGATTGGAATTGGCTAGGGAAATTTGTCTTGCTACAGTAATCGCTTAATTGGGAGTGGATACATTTTTCCATGACTTTGGATAGGATTGGGAGAAGAGAGATTGGCCTGTAGTTTGAGACAGTGTTTTTGTCCCCACTTTTGAAGATTGGGACAACTTTGGCAGTTTTCCAGGTCTTACGGATATGGCCTGCAGACAGGATAGAGTTGACTATGGAAGCAATTGGTTTGGCAATTGCTGGGGCACCAAGTCTTAGGAACCTAGATTGTAGTAGGTCAGGTCCATATTGGCTGCTTAGTTTTAATTTGAGGAGCGCTTGTGTAATCTCCTCTTCGGATACTGGGCCAAATTGAAAATTGTGGGCAGTGTTGGGAGGGGGTGGGGCTATATGGGTACTCCCAGGATGAGATTCAGGTTTGTGGTTTGGGTTGCGTTTCGCTAATAGGTTAGTAGCACACCCCACAAAGTAATCATTGTATATTGGTGCAGTTGTGCATGGGGTACCTGCCGGGTGCGTTCACACTCAGGCGCGCTGAGTCCTGTGATGGGGTACACGGACTCAACGATAATCCGCGTGGCATGTCCACCTCAAGGACAGTCTGTCCTGTGGGGGGTGGTCTGGTCCCAGACCACCAAGAGCCAGGATGCTGCGGTGTCCTGTATGTGTCCCTCACTACAAGCTACAGGGGCAGTTTTAGTTGGGCCTAGCTGGGGCCTATCAGGGGTTTCTGGCCTAGTGCAGATGCCACAGGCACCTGCACACTCACACCCTACCCCTTCAGTGTCCAGCTTTGAACTCACAGTCCCCTTAACTGTCAGAATCCTAACTGCCATACATCTCTCTGCCCTATTGGTTGCCTGGCAACATGTAGACTGCAGCCCCTGAGGCTATTGGAACTTGTAGTTCCCCTTCTGTGCTATACTCCTATGGAAAGGTAAGGGGACAAACAGGGAACCAGAGGGACCCAGGCTATACTTATAGGTTTTTTTACTTATTTTGTTTAAAATAAGTTCTGTAATATTAGATAATACTGTCTGCATTTAAAAAACAAAATGTAACTCCTAATGCCATTTATAATGCTTTTTAAAATATACTGATCATTCTTTGGTTGCTGTAGCAACCACTTAGAAAGTCATATCCACTTCCTCTTTCGCAACAGGCTCACACACACACCTGTTTGTGATATTTTGTTGCCAACGCACAGAGCTCAAACAGAACCGTTAATGCAGCGGTGCACAAAGTGGGGGCGCTAGATTGTATGGGGAGGGCTAGGTGTTACAGAGGCCCCGTGCGTCCCCGAAGGCATTTCAAATAAATGCCGGGGATCGTGTGAGGCCTCTGTAACTGCTATCCTTGGTTCCAGAGACGCGTCTCCATGGCAACTGTTATCAAATGACGTCGTGGGGTCGTGTGACAACGTCATTTGACGCTGGGGACGTACGGGGGGCGCGAGCCGGAGGGGAGAGGAGAAAGGGGTGCACATGAAGATACGTTTGCGCACCCCTTTGTTAATGTGATCCAAACAGCAGAATGTCTATGACTCTGAAAGCTGTAACAAGTGTTTCACTTCGTAATATAATGTTACATATCGGCTGCAGCATTTCACAGACTGCTGCAGTCAGAAGGCGGTCATTTCGTTAAGCACACAATCAAAATTTTTACAGATTTATAACACGAGCACCAAACAATTGCCAGTTTAAGTAAGAATGTAGAATTATACATTGTCACATGCTAGACATATAAAAAAATAAAGAAAAGAAAAACGGGGGGGAACGTAGTACAGGCAGTTCTCGTTTTTGGCTTATCCAACGCTATGCAATGCATACCTATGTTCATTTTTACAACGCCAAAACGGCTTATCCAACGCTTTGCAAAGTTGTTTATGTGTATATAATATATACATTATATAATATTATATTATATTATACTATATATTATATTATTATTGTAGCCCCCTGTAAACAGCACAGGCTATACCTATCTCCTTCCTACTGTGGTAAGTCCTGTTAAGGGCAGGCACCAGTAGTGATCATGGGTTTTCCCCCCTTTCAAGCCCTGCCCTGAGTGATAGATGCAGGCCCCTGACTCTGCTGCAGGCATGAGACCGAGGGGAGGTACTGCTGACGTCATGATTGGTGGGGCTAAGCCTATTTAGCAGCCCATTCCTGTAAGTGACAATGAGTTCTAGTTCTATTCTAGTCGATGCTGGAGTCTGTCCTGGGAGTGAGGAGAGTATACCTAGCTCCATCCTGGGAGCAGCAAGAGAAAGAACTCTGGCCTATGATACATTTGAAGAGCGAGCCGAGTTCAGGTGGACCAATGCCCCTCACCCCGATGATGGGGTGATGGGGAGAATCCATCCCCCACCCAGAGGATACCCTCTGAGGTGGGCAGTGGGGTATTGAGGCCCCCGCCCAGTCCATCCTGTCGGAGTGCACACTTGGAGGGAAGGAGAGGAGGAAAGGCCTGTACAGAGTGGGGGGTCGAGTGATAAGAGGGACATTGCTGTTGTTGTTGTGGCTGCTTGTCACCACTACTGCCGGGCGCGGCTCGGACCAATAAAGAGAGACATTACCTTTTTATCAAAGACTGTTGTGTGATTCTGGAGCATCCACACTGGGACCAGGGTTCACTCTTCTATACGCGTCCTACCCCATACCCTGGGAAGGTATAGAGGATGGAGCCGCTGCACCACCACTGAAAGCATGGACGCTATTACCCCAGAAGCCTGGTCCTGTGATCCCCGACACCACCGCGGGAGACTCAGGCCCTCCTGTTCCACACAGGTACGCACCACTAAGTAAATGTAATCCGCCCTCAGACACCCTAGATATGTCAGATGAGTCTAGGGGGGGGGGGGGGGGGAGAATAAGGGTTACATTATATTTTATGTTATATTATATATATATAATACAGTATTAACACTATATAATTTATCTGTGTGCTGCGTATCTTATTGCCCGCATAAAATATTTTGTGTATTTTAGCATTAAAAATGCCTTTAGGAATGGAACCTTTAATTTAAACAGTGTTCCTATGTGAAAACGTGTTTCGCTTTAAGACGTTTCACTATCCAATGCCATTTTGAGTAACGCATTGTGTCGGATAACCGAGGACTACCTGTATTGCCGATTTAGCATTATAACATATAAAGCTTCCACTGCAGCAAGGGATTCTGTGATAAGAGATGCAAATGAGCACCCAGTGTAACCTTTGGTTTCTTATCCAGTTTAACACGGACCTCTATAAGAATATGCCTGCCATATTACGCTGCGCTTATAGTGCTGGCGACGGCGATCGATGACGTCACCCGTCGCCATTAGCGAAAGTTATCATTTGGTTTCAAGCGACGTCGCTGCCAACAAGACCAAGTTATGTCACAAAGGGGGCGGGCCGCGCAATCTGATTGGTTTAGAGACGGTCACATGTGGCGACTGTCTCTAAAAAAAAATCAATTTTACCCGGCTTCTAAATTTTTGGTTGCGACGTCGCTCTGTTGCGCTTACTATAAGCGCTTGCGACGGAGTCAATGTACTTGTTTCGGAGCGACATCGCGTCGCCAGGCACTATAAGCGCAGCCTTGCACAACTTTTCAGCACAGCCTGGGTTAAGGAGTAGCCAGTAAACCTATACACAGACAGCTGTTTCGATTCGTTGATGTCTCATGAGCATGGTTATACATATACTGTTTATCCAAGGCAACAAATTAAAGGTATATTTATATCTTTATTTATATAGTGCCATGTACATAGCGCTTCATAGCAGTAATACACGTGACATAATATAAATAACAAATAATACAAATAACACATAATGGGAAGAAGTGCTTCAGACATAAAAGTAACATTTAGGAAAATGAGTCCCTGCTCCAAAGAGCTTACAATATAATTGGTAAGTAGGAAGAACGTACAGAGACAGAAGGGAGGCGTTCTGGTAAGTGTGTCTGCAAGGAGCCAAGGTTTATGTAAGAGGTGTATAGTATCAGCCACAGAGCTACTCATATGCTTCGATAAGCAGGTATGTTTTAAGATGGGTCTTAAACGTGGATAGAGAGGGTGCTATTCGGATATTAAGGGGAAGGGCATTCCCGAGGTGTGGGGCAGTCAGTGAGAAAGATTTAAGTAAGGAGAGAGCTTTAGACACAAAAGAGGGAAGAGAGAAGACATCCTTGAAAGAACGCAATACTTGGGATGGTGCATAGCGAGAAATTAGCACTGAGATGTAATGAGGGGCAGAGGTGTGTAAAGACTTAAATAGAGGAGAATTGAGTGTGTGATGGGATTTGATAGGAAGTCAGGAGAGTGATTTCAGCAGGAGACGCCGGGACAGATTTAGGAAAAAGTAAAGTTATTCTGGCAGCCGCGTTTAGGATAGATTATAGTGGAGACAGGAAAGAGGCAGGAAGGCCGGACAGCAGGAGGTTACAGTAGTCAAGACGGGAGAGAATAAGGGCCTGCATCAGAGTTTTAGCAGTCGAGCAACAGAGGAAAGGGCGTATCTTTGTAATATTGCGGAGGAAAAAACTACAGGTTTTTGAATGTGAGAGAGGAGTCGAGTGTGATAGCGCTTCCACCAGTAATGAAGGAGGTAATACGGCCAGGTTTGGGAGGAAATGTGAGGAGCTCTGTTTTTGATATGCTAAGTTTAAGTCGGCAGAGGGCCATCCAGGATGATATAGTGGAGAGACATTCAGAAACTTTGGTTTGTACAGCTTCATAAAGCATCTAAAGATAAAAGAGAATACATTCATAAAAAGCAATAACATTTTTTTAAATGTGTTTAAATGGGCAGTTCCTACAAAGTGTACTAATGGCAGTGACATGTTTACAGGGTTACATCTGAAAATCTGACACCCGTAACTTGAAATTCATTTTTCAGGGAATGGAGTCTCTAAATTCTGAACATGCATGGCTGTATTATCAACCAGCAACTAAAGAAAAGGCATCAGAGTAAAGTGGGAGACGAGGGGGGAGGTTAAAGGGGTGAAGAGGCAACAGAAAGAGTGAATAAGAGAGAGAGAGAGGATATAAAATACTAAGAACTGGTCAAAATAGTACTGTAGAGCAGCGGTGCGCAAACTGGGGGACGCAAGATTATTTAGGGGGGCGCAGGCTGCGTGCGCGGAAACCTGTGGGCGGGCAGAGCTGTGCATGGGCGGCCAGAAGCTCCGTGCTGAGGCTGCTTCTCTGCTCTGTGTCTTGCAGAGGGGGCGGGGCTTCTCTCTGCACACTGACAAGCCCTCCTTCCCTTGCTGTCTGTTTCCCGTCCCAGTTTTCAGCAGCCCACGGGGGTAGTAAAGCAGGAGCATGCCTAGTACTCCCCGAACCTCCCTCCCTCCCCCCAGGTTAAAGTGTATTGTGTGTTGTGATTGAATATGTGTGGGTGTTGTCTATGTTGATTGTGATTGAGTGTGTTGTCTGTGATTGTGTGTGTTTGAGATTGAGTGTGTTTGTGTGTGTTATTTGTGATTGAGTGTGTTTGTGTTATTTGTGATTGAGTGTGTGTTGTGATTGTGTTTTATGATTGTGTGTGTGTTTGTGTGTTGGTTGTGATTGAGTGTGTGTTGTGTCTGTGTGTTGTGATTGAGTAGGTGTGGGTGTGTGTTGTGATTGTGTGTGTGTGCTGAGTGTGTGTGTTGTGTCTGTTGGTTGTGTCTGTGTGTGTGTTTTGATAGTCTGTTTTGTGATTGAGTGGGTGTTGTGATTGTGTGTGTGTTGTGATTGAATGCAGTGCTGCAGAAACTGGGGGGGGGGTAAGATTATTTAGGGGGGCGTGTGCGGCGAAATCTGGGTGTGAGGGCCGGCAGACGCTTTGCGCGGGAGGGCGAAAAAGCTGTGCGTGGTCGGCCAAGAAGATGTGCGCGGGCTGGCAGCCGAAGATGTGCATGGGCGGCCGAACAGGACAGTGCAGGTGGCGACCATGTGATATGCGCGGGGGCTTCGGAGGTACGGGGAGGAGCACGCCCGAGCGCGGTGAAGTAAAACGCCCCTCCTTCCGGTGTCTGCCCTGTAATAGCGCTGTGTTCCTGCTCTCCTTCGCTTGCAACCTGCTTCACTGCGATCCTTTGCAAGTGAAAGGGTAGGCTGCCCCTATGTCAATCATACTATGAATGTACAGAAATAATAAATAAAAAAAAACAGTGAAAACACTTCCCCGCTCCTGCTTGCAAAATTATGCAGGACACCCTGTGCTCATGATTTGAGAGTTGATGATGTCACCGCTCTGAGGCAGCGTGGACGCAGCCTAATTTTGCGAACAGAGTCTAATTTTGCAAGCGCGAGCTGTTGAAATATGTAAGTATTTAGACATATTTGTATTTACAGTACATTGTAAACCTTTTAATAAAGGTTTTTTTTTTTGTTATGTGATTTTGATTACATCAGGCAGGGGGGCCCGAGAAATTTCATGGATGAAAAGGGGGGGCTCGGCATAAAAAGTTTGCTCACCCCTGCTAGAGGTTAGTAGAAAGATAAGCAAGATATGATGCGTCACTTCAGTATACAATTCTAAAGTAACTGTGGTTAAGATCAGATCACCAAAAAGCCAGCAGCCACATTTTTCAATGTCTGGTATGTTACTGAAACTGAAGGCGGATTAACAATAATGCTAGTTTTACCCATCTTCAATTACATGTTTCATTTTCAGCACCGGTTGCAAATGAACTCAAGAAAAGAGTGGTTTGGATCTAATAGTTTACTAGTAGCATTGGTTGAATCTTTTAAACTGCCTATATGGTTTACAAGCGCTGACTTAGATGTACAGATCTATTTTACCCTTAACTTATAAAATGTGTGGTTGAAACCTATCCCAGCTTCACATTGTAAAGCCAGAATAATCATCCTCAAGCTGATGAGACCCAAAAGGTCGAAACAGCTGTCTGAGTAGGTTTTACTGACTATGCACTTTCACCTAGGCTGTGCTTAAAAGCTGTGGCATACAGTAGGAATATGCTTATAGGGCTCCATGTTAAAACGGACATGAAGCAAAAGGCGACACTGTTGGCGATTTGCATGTTATTTCCCTGAATCCTAGGCTGCAGCGAAAGCATTGCATTCTAAGAGATAATGGTGAAAAGAAGGGTTGTAGACCCTAGGTCCCAAGTGCAGCCGGCAGAGCTGCCCATTATAAGATGTCCATTGCTTCGATGTAATCTACAGGGGTAGGTAAATAGAGGCGAGCTCAACTGCCCGATATTCCTACTGTGGATCAAGCACTAATTTCTCTTGCCAGTGAAGTAAGAATTCTTCCTATAGACCTCAAAGGTTTCCACTACACTTTAGAAAATAAGTTAAATGTTGCACATTACATACTCCACAGCATTTCACACCATTTCCATTGCACACAAGTCATGCGCAATTCTAGTTGTGTGGTGACAATTGTAATATTATCGCCTGGGACTTTCTTGGTCAAACAGTGTATATACACACCATGCAATAATTCTTCATACAAATATTTTCGCCTCTTCTGCATGTCTCAACAACCGTTTGTGAAACAGAGTACAGCAACTGTGTGTTTTAGGTAATTGGTGTGCAAGAGTTCCCTTTTTGCTTTTAAACTTCACATCATAACAATGATGTGCCTTAATGAAAACTTTGTTAACAGTTGAGTCCATTGAAGAGGAAATAAGTAATTTCAGATAGTAAGGGCAAACTGAGTCAGTTAGAATTCAAGACTTTTTTTTTTTAAACTGTTATTTTATTTTTACATCTCATGCTAATCAAGTAAAAGCGGAGTCAAGTGTTACCAGTAGAGCTCACAATATCGCTTTGGAATTTGAGGCACAGATAAAAGGATTGTGTCCAAGGTCAAACAATGTGCTGGACAAACGCTTCCGAATAGAATATGGTTTAGCCAGCAGGGCTCTTCAACTACTTTTCCAAAGGGGACAGACATAAACGAGTCACAATGTAATTTTAGATACATTTCTTCAACAATTTCAAGCATGTCTAACATATGTGCTATATAGATGTTTATTACCTTGGCTTAGAAGTGAGTTTCAGTGTGAAAAATTGCAGTCAGCTGCCAAAGCAACTGCAATGAAATTAGCAGGAGTCCAAGGGATACGCAAATGCATTTGGTGGACAAGATTTGTTCAGAAATTCGCAAGTTGAAATCCCTGGCTGTGTGTGTGAGCCAGATGTCTACCACCCAGACATTGTGCATTCATAATATAGTTGGTTAGGAGATATAAAGTTGTACATGTCACACAAGCCTTCAGCCTAATTACTTTGCTTCTCCTGTGCAGAGAAGAGGGGCTAGAAATCAAAGTCTCAAAGAAATCCCAACTGCAAAGATGTACAGTATAACAAATACAAATACCAGAAGATCCTAAAGGAGCTTAAAACATCATTCATGTTAATTGTGTATAGCCCTGTTTCACCCTAAACAAGAAGGCTACTGGTGCTGCCGCTACCTGTTGGTTCACAGAGGACCTAAGCCTTCGCCACTGGGACCCTGGGGTATACTTATGGTCTCCGTGCAGCGCCTCCACCGGCGAGGGATCCCAGCGTAGTGGGAGGAGTCCCTCACCAGAACCATTATACACAATAATTACACTCAGGAATATTATAACAATGTTTACTAAACATATATGAAAATATAGCATCCAACATAACACGCCCCTACAAGGCCTTCCCCAACCAAGAACACCTCCCGGGTGGAACCCACAAAATCCTGGAGTGCCTGGGCACTTAACCCCGTAGTGTCCACAAGCCAGTCCCTCCCCCAAAGAGTATGTGTGGGATAGCGCGTTTCCCTTTGTGTGTTGGGGCCCGTTGGTGCATGTGGATAATACCTCCCTAGTCTCCGTCCAGACCAGGTTAACAAGCAAAGAACTCTGTGGATCCGCGACATGATTCTGTACCAAGCTCCACCGGTTTCTCTGCTGTGATGATCCTTAGGCCGATGCCTCTGGAGGAGCCTCCAGCTGGATTGTACCCTTATAATAGAGTCTCTGATACTGTGGCCTTATTCTGCTCATAGGCCTCAGTTCACACGTCACCATTAGGCTGAGTCCATAGAGACTTCAGCCGTGCGGAGGCGCGCGGAGGCTGAGGGAAAGCGGGTGCTTTCCCTGGCCTTAGACCGCGTGCCGTCCGGGGGCGTGTCGGGGGGGGGGGGGTCCTGTGACATCACGGAGCTGGTTCGCCCTCATTGGGCAAACCACTCACGTGACCGAAACTAAAATTTTGTTAAGACACACGCTTCCGCAAGCATGCGGAAGCGTGCGCGAGTCCCTGCTAAAGCCACTCTCATTGCGGCTGCAAGGGCTCACTGTTAAGCTTGCGCGCGCCTCAGCACGGCTCAGCGCCTAAGTGCTGACCATGCCCGAGGCCTTAGATGCAATGTGCTGCTGCTGATGTCCCTCACTGAAACACTACTGGGGAAGGGTCCCTATCTCAAGGCCTTTCCCTGCAGCATACACCACCTACAGTGAATCAGGGGTCTATTTGGGACCTATGGGGGAAATCTGGCTTAGTCCAGTGAAACACTGCTCCCTGGACATAACCTTCACCCTCCCTGTCCGCATCCTGACTGGCGTGGTCTCCCTTGGTGCAAAATGTATCTATTCCTCCTCTCCGCATTTCCAGGAGGACCAATGTCAAGCAGCCCCGGAGGCTGCTGGGACTTGTAGTCTCCTTCCTAGACCTATTCCTATGGGCCACTGTATTTATAACCCACAGCGCATGCGCGAGCTTCCCTGACATGGTGGCGCCCTTAACCGCCTTGGGTCTCCGGCGACCCGCTCGCTCGCAATACCTGTGCCGGGTCCGCCTGCCATTCCGGCCTGCAGCGTGCCCTGATCTCCCGCACGCCACTGGCAGCCCTGCCTGAGTCCCCCCCATGGAGCCGTCCCCCTCTCGCACAGCCTGGAGGTAGGAGAGGGACCAGGCTACATCCTCCCCCAGTTGGAAACTCCAATGTCCCCGCTTGGGAACAACGTAACACAGAGAAGTTATATAATGTTAAAAATGCTGTACATGTTATATAACTTAATGAATACAACTCTAAACAATATAATACATTTCAATGAACATGTTTATCAATGAGGCTAGCTTAGATTTAGCTGGCTGCTGAGGCTCATAATGAGGTACACCTAGCGAATCATATGCCACTCTAGTGGAAGGGTGTCTTATTCGCTTGCTCCTGCGAGTCTCTGTTTCTATCTCTTCGTCTTGGGAGAGGCTATCATAGGCTTGAGGCCTTGACTCCCTCGTAGACGGTGGACTTGGGTGAACAAAGACTTTGCCTGAGTGAACATTGTCTCTACTTGGCACAAAACTTGGACTTCTGGGATCGAGCTGACGACTTCTTGAAGCCGCTGGTGAGGGTACGTGAGGCGCAGGCGCATTACCCAGTGCTCCTTCGGGAGGTGCCCACCAGTCTCCGGTGAAAGTGGTGGATGTTCCTTCCAAAGGATCTGTAGTAGTCTCAGTTACTGAAACTCTAGTCTCTGTAGACGCTTCGGGCTCATTGTCAGTCACTAAAAGTCTCTGGTTCTAGGTCACTCTCTCCCACTTGTGGGATGGGCAACAAGTGGTTTCGGTGCCAGACCTTTACCATGCCATTCACGTCACGTATGCGGTAGACAGGGAGGCCCAGCATCTGGGACTCTACTTCGAAGGGTCCCTTTCTCCAGCGATCGGCCAGCTTGTGTTTGCCGGGGATCCCTAAATTGCGTAGGAGAACGGCGTCTCTCTGGGCCGAAGCTCCCGATAGCGGACTTTGTGATCATACCTTCTCTTGTTATTGGCATTTAACGGAGCCGTGGCCATTTTCCGCTAGCTGAGAGGCACGGTGCAGGCTGTCCTGAAGTCGCTTCAAATAGCGGTAATGAGCCACATTGGGTACCCCATCAGTAGATACCCTTAGACTGATGTCTACGGGCACCTGTGCCTCTCGCCTAAACATCATGAAGTATGGTGTGTACCCCGTAGATTCATGTTGGGTGCAATTGTATGCGTGCACCAGTGCTTCAAAGTGCTTGCTCCATTCGCCCTTTTGAGAGCCCTTTAATGTGCCTAGCATGTCTAATAACGTCTGGTTGAATCTTTCAGGGAAAGCAGCTCCCTCCGGGTGGTACGGAGTAGTGCTAGACTTCTGAATATTTAAAATCTTGAGCAGCTCCTTGAAAAGCTTGCTCTCGAAGTCCCTTCCCTGGTCTGAGTGCATCCGGTTTGGCAGACCGTAGTGCACAAAATACTTCTCCCACAGTACTTTCACGACTGTGAGAGCTTTCTGGTCTTTTGTCTGGAATGCTTGAAAGTAGTGGGTGTAGTGATCTTTCACTACCAGCACATTGCCTATAACTCTTGAATCGGGTTCGATACATAAGAAGTCCATGCAGACTAAATCCATCGGGCCAGAGCTTTTGAGATGGCCCACTGGGGCTGCACGGTGGGTAGTGTCTTTCGTTGTATGCAGCTTTAGGCATTTTCTGCAATGCCGTTCTACGGACTCCCGCATCTTGGGCCAGAAGAATCGGTCTCTTATTAACCCGAAGGTCTTATCCACCCCTAGGTGTCCGTGATCATTGTGCAAGGATCGTAGGACATGGTACTTCATGCTTCAGGGTAGGACCAGCTGTCGTCTGTCGGGATGATTGCGGTAGGGAACAACCCGATAGAGTAGACCACTCTCTATTTCGAATTTGTCCCATTCTATCATGAGGATGGCGACAGTGTCGGTGGGGGCCCGTTTCACCATGGATGGATTATTCTGATGTAGGGTCTCGCGGATAGCATTAGCCACTGGATCGTTTATTTGCGCCATCACTATCTCCTTCCACTTCAGGAGAGTGTTCGGAAGGATTTCCAGACCGTCTGGGCTGCAGTAGGCGACGGGAACGGTCTGGGGGTGGCATCCCAAGGAATCGGCTAGTCTCAACTCAGAGAACGCGACTTTGTCTTCCACGATCGCCACGGTGGAACACATCGCCACCATACCTGGTCCAGGTATATCTCCTAGATAGGGCGTCGGCACCTATGTTCAGAGGTCCGGGTTTGTATTTCAAAGTGAACTGGTAGTTGGATAAGGCGGCCAACCACCTGTGGCCGGTGGTATCCATGCGGCCAACCACCTGTGGCCGGTGGTATCCAGTTTAGCTGACGTTAGGATGCAGGTCAATGGATTGTTGTCAGTTCTCACTTCAAAGAAGACCCCGTATAGATTGTTGTGGAACTTTTCCACTACTGCCCACTTGAGGCAGAGGAACTCCAATTAGTGAACGGATAGTTTTTCTCGCTAGGAGTTAAGCTTCGGCTCACATACGCCACTGGACACAGGCCAGTAGAATACTTCTGGTGTAACACGGCTCCCTGCCTGTTGAAACTAGCATCCACGTGCAGGACGTAAGGTTTCTCGGAGTCGGCTTAAGTCAGGTCCGGTTCTCCCGTCATGCTTTTCTTAAGTCCGGTGAAAGCCTTTTCGCAGGCAGATGTCCACTTGTCACCAAAGGGAGTTCGCGGAGATGTAGCTTTTTGCCGAGTTTCCTCTTTATAACCCTTGAGTAGACAATTAAGAACCTTGGCTTTACTGGAGAATCCATCTACGAAGTGGCGATAGTAGCCGCAGAACCCCAAGAAGGATCTCAACTTCATTACATTGTCTGGTCTCAGACAGTTCACCATGGCTTCGACCTTGGCAGGATCGGTGGCCACTCCATCTGCAGACACTATGTGACCCACGTAGGTGACGGACGTTCGGCAGAACCGGCACTTATCAAGGGATAACGTCAGACCTTCTTTGCCTAATCTATTCAACACCTTCATGAGACGTTCCTCGTGCTATTTGAGGCCCTTCCCAAACACGATTATGTCATCGAGGTAGACCAGACACTCGCGAGGGTTCATATCCCAATCGTCTTTTCCATCAGCCTCTGGAAAGTTGCTGGAGAACCACAAGTACCTTGAGGCATTCGGGTAAACTGATAGAAACCGAGGGGGCAGACAAACGCCATCTTCTCCTGGTCTTCAGAGCTCATGGGAACTTGGTAATAATCAGGTCTCAGGTCCAGCACGCTGACCCACTGGCTTCCCGTCAGGGCGTAAAGGATCTCCTCTATCTGCGGAAGAGTGTATTGACCAGGTATGGTACGTCTGTTCAGAGTTCGATAGTCCACACACAGACGAACGGACCCATTCTTCTTCCTTACAACCACTATCGGAGAGGCGTAGGGACTTCGGGATTCGGTCACTATGCCGGCTGTCTCCATCTCGTTTACGACATTTTTCATGTCTTCCTCTGGGAGCAATACGCCTGATGCGCTCCAGGAATGGCGTGGTGTTGTTCAAACGAATCGTGTGCTGGGCGTTCTTGCTACAGCCCACGTCCATCTCACTAGTGGAAAACACTTTTCGGCGTTCCTCCAGCTGAGCACTTAGCCGCCTCTTCCAGTCTTCAGACAGGGTAATTTCCCCGAAATCAAACTGTAGCCCATCAGGCTCTTCTCGCGCGCTACAGTCTCCACGGTGGTGACAGGATATATCCTGCCCAGTCTCTGCCCGACTTCAAACGGCACTGGGTGCAGTGAAATGTTTTGAATGGACATCGTGATTGTCTCTGGAATAGTTGAGGTCCATTCCCTCATTTCTGGTATCATCTTGTACCCTCTCTTGAGATCTTCCGCTGGTGTGGTCTCTAGAGAGAAATATGTGTCTGCTTTGTTGCGGCCCAAGTACTTGACCACGGCAGTCAACCCTTTCTCATGATTGAAGATCTCCCTGTATTCTTCATGTGCCGCGACTCTATAGCACTCGTATTGAGTGCCGGATGGATCTGCAGCGCAGACAGGGGTAGGTAATTCACCTGCCTCGTAAAGATATGCTCGAATCACGGACCTCACCACATCAGCATTAGTTCCCAATATGATGGGAGCACTTGGGTGTTCTCGAGGCTCGGGTCAGACCAGGGCTTACAGTTCCATTGGGTGAGTCTGATTCGTGTTCAATTGCACTATATTTATCCGAACTGCCACCACACCGCCAATGGGGTAATCTTCCTTACTGAGAGCCCACAACTTTATCTGCTCTGCCGACTGCAAGGGCAGATGACTGAGGAGTTGGACGTAGAACGCCCGGTAACTAATGGTCACCTGGGACCCGGTGTCCAGCAAGGCCCAGGAATAGATGCCTTTCACGATGACTCTTAAAATTGCGACGGGTCCAACCCTACTGAAGGCATCCTGTTGGGGAGCCTCCTCAGGGATGGCCTCCGACTCGCCTTTACCCTCCTCTGGCAGCTCCGGGATGGTGGAGAGTGATTGCTGCACCTTTACAGTGAACAGTGGACGTGGCCCCAGTGGTGGGTTTTCTGTGCTTCGGGCAGGTCCTAGAGAAATGGCCACTCTGGCCACAATTGAAGCAGCGATAATCTGAGCGCAGACCTGAACGGTCAGGTGACCTGGGAGCAGACTCATGCACCTCTGAGGTGGCAATGTCTTTTCCACTTTTGACCCCCTTGGCTTTCTGCACCGTTACCTCTTTGGTCTCTTCCTTGCGGGAGTCTTTGGCCTTCGGGGAAGAATGTAAACGTGTACAGGCATACCCAAGTTTAAGGACACTCACTTTAAGTATACTCGCGAGTAAGTACATATCGCTCAATAGGCAAACGGTAGCTCACGCATGCGCCTGTCAGCACGTCCTGAACAGCAATACCGGCTCCCTACCTGTACTGAAGCTGTGCACAAGCGAGGAGACTATAGAGCCTGTTACAAATGCATTATTTACATCAGTTATGCACGTATAAGACGATTGCAGTACAGTACATGCATTGATAAGTGGAAAAAGGTAGTGCTTCATTTTAAGTACATTTTCACTTTACATACAAAATATAACATCCAACATAACACGCCCCTACAAAGCCTTTCCCAACCAAGAACACCTCCCGGGTAGAACCCCCAAAATCATGGAGTGCCTGGGCACTTAACCCCATAGTGTCCACAAGCCAGTCCCTACCCCAAAGAGTATGTGTGGGATAGCGCGCTTCCCTTTGTGTGTTGGGGCCCATTGGTGCACGTGGATAATACCTCCCTGGTCTCCGTCCAGACCAGGTTAACAAGCAAAGAACAGAGCTCCACCAGTTCCTCTGCTGTGATGATCCTTAGGCCGATGCCTCTGGAGGGGCCTCAAGCTGGATTGTACCCCTGTAATAGAGTATCTGATACTGTGGCCTTATTCTGTTCATAGGCCTCAGTCCACACATCACCATTAGATGCAATGTCCTGCTGCTGCTGTCCCTCACTGAAACATTACTGGGGAAGGGTTCCTATCTCAAGGCCTTTCCCTGCAGCATACACCAGCTACAGTGAATCAGGGGTCTATCTGGGACCTAGGGGGGAAATCTGGTCTAGTCCAGTGAAGCACTGCTCCCTGGTCAATACTTTCACCCTCTCTGTCCGGATCCCGACTGGCGTGGTCTCCCTTGGTGCCAAATGTATCTATTCCTCCTCTCCGGATCTCCAGGAGCCCTATTGTCAAGCAGCCCCGGAGGCTGCTGGGACTTGTAGTTCCTTTCCCTTCCTAGGCCTATTCCTATGGGCCGCCGTACTTATAACCCACTGTGCATGCGCAAGCTTCCCTGACATGGCAGCGCCCTTAACCGCCGCTCACCACAGGTCTCCGGCGACACGCTCGCCCGCAATACCTGTGCCGAGTCTGCCTGCCATTCCACAGGTCTGCCTGCCACCCGAAACCTGCCTGCAGCACGCCTGCCGCTGGCAGCCCTGCCTCAGTCCCCCTGAGCCGTGCCCCTCTCGCACAGCCCAGAGGTAGGAGGCGGACCTGGCTACATGAGAAATCTATTTTTGATGTGCAAAAAATATTTAGTATAAAGAATGCCCTGATATGTAAATAGAACACAAGTCACACTTTAGTCCAATATAGCTCTATATAACACACCAGACTTCTGTAGCACTAATGTTTACACAGCATAGAAGAAAGAATTTAGTTTCGTATTTTCCCTGAAGAACTTACAATCGAGATTGGTGCCTTAGACATACGTTTAGTTGTCTGAGGTGACTAAGAGGTCAAACCAAACCATTCTAAACTGCTTATGAGGAGAACATTACCACAAACCCAGTATTTACTGCTAAAAAGAATGAAAAGCAAGTTTACCAAACACACAATCAAATACTGAGAATAGTAAGCATATTTCTAATTAGGATCAAAATATAGGATTCTATATTATATATTATAATAGAATGGACAAAGAAAAGTAAGGTAGAAGGGATGCCTTTAATAGCTATCTCGTTGTTAAAGAGTGAAAACTTGGAATCCTTCTAACCATGAGTTAGCTATTAAAGGTATTAACCTCTACTTTTTCTTTGTCTAATTAGGATTGAATCCTTCCTGATATGCTACTTAAACCATACATCCACCAAATACCGGGAACACCGTTTTTCCAAACTAAAATTAATTATTTGCCATTTGCAAAGTGGCAATGAAAGTGGGAACTAAATTATACGCATCTCCTAAACCAGGGGTGCGCAAACTTTTGCAGCTGCGCCCCTCCTGCCTGCTGCTCCCCGGTGCTCGCGCCCCCCTTATCTCCGTTCCCTGCGTCAAATGACGCTGCGAGGTCACGTGACCCCGCAGTGTAATTTGATGCCGCTTTGCCATGGCAACTCGACAGCAGCCGTCTGAATCTCGGAATGTAATAGGTTGCAGAGGCCTCACGCGATCCCCCAGCATTTAATTTAAATGATGTGGGAAAGAGCGCGGGGCCTCTGCAAGCACCGCGCCCCCCCCATCAAAAATCTCCCTCGGTGGCGCCGCCCTTCTACTACTAGACTAAAAATAATTAAGAGATTGGTTTCTTAACATGTTATGGTAATTCAATTGCTATTCACAGTTCAGATATCTTAATTTAACTGCTTTTGTCACCTTGCTCACAACATTCATGACACCTTCAATCACTAAACTCTGTTGCTAAATTCCTCATGTCACCACCAATTCCACACTCCTACAGACACATGGCAGTATTATTTATTTTGTTGCCTACAGTATATAGTGGGCATTTACATGCATTTATATACTGTATGTCTGGGTTTCTACCACCTCCAGCCCATAAATGGTTAAATCTGAATACAAAATCAGAAGAACGAACATATATCTCCTGTATCAGCTTTATCATTAAAAAAAAAATTTGAATATTGCAGCAGTGTGACTTTCGTTTTTAAATCATCTGTTGCGTTTTTCTTTTATCCAGACTGGCATCACTTTTGCCTTGATAGATACACTCTTATATGCACAATTACGTTCGTCCACAAAGTGTTAGCATAGTGGTCAGGTCATGCAAAATCAGATGAATATTTTTTCCCCTGTGTAATTTGCAAAAAAGATCTAATTTATAAACAATGGAATTCTCATTTAAAAACGGTAAGCTTATTTGCATATGCTGTAGTATCATTATCTGATTTTGTACTGATTAATAATTACATATTTATTGTAATAGTGTTTTATTACCTCTCTGGCATTTCAATACACATTATATGGGCACGATCAACCTCTACAATGAACGTGGCATTATCTTTATGAGAACAGACAATAACATCCCTCAAACCATTTCTGAACCCTTATTTTATCACTGCTTTATACATTGTAGAACCTATTTTCCTTATCTAAGATTATGTATTATCATTTCCTAGTCCTTGGGCATCTCTAGCATAGCGCAGTGTGAACTGCCAACACAGTTTAACCATCAAGTAATCGCATGTGCAGAGTGTGTGTAAGTGGATTATAGTAGATCAGGTTTGTCCTTAAAGTTGCAGTGCTGAAAATCACAAATTCTTAATTTCACTATGTATGGGTGTTGTGGATTTAAACTCTACTGTGCTGCAATTTCCAATCCAGCACCACCGGGTTGAAGTAGAAACAGCAGAAAGTTTTATTTCTAATGTTATCCTGATACTTACGTTAAGCAACTATTTGCACATGATCTGTTTTATCCCGACTTGCATTCCGCTCAAGGATGTCTTCTCTCTACCCCTTTGTATCTAAAGCCCTCTCCCGCTTTAACCTTTCTCACTGACTGCCCCACACCTCTGGAATGCCCTTCCCCTCAATACCCGACTAGCACCCTCTCTATCCACCTTTAAACTGTCCAATACCCGACTAGCACCCTCTCTATCCACCTTTAAAATGTATGTATGTCTTTATTTATATAGCGCCATTAATGTACTTAGCAATATACCTGCTTAACGAAGCATGAGTAGCTCCGTGGCTAACACTATACACCTGATACATAAAGCTTGGCCCCCTGCAGACGCACTTACCAGAATGCCCTCCTACTGTCTCTGTACGTTCTCCCTACCAATTAGATTGTAAGCTCTTCGGAGCAGGGACTCCTCTTCCGAAATGTTACTTTTATGTCTGATGCACTTATTCCCATGATCTGTTATTTGTATTATTTGTTATTTATGATTGTCACGTGTATTACTGCTGTGAAGCGCTAAGTACATTAATGGCGCTATATAAATAAAGACATACATACATTTTCACACGTTAAGGATCCATCCATCCATCATTCTAGCATCTCTCTCCTTTCTATAAAGTGAACCTGTCAGTGACACTGAAGGAACAAAGGGATCCCCCATTATCTACAAAAAATAATTGTCTGCTTATGATTTCATGAGATCACCCTGCATCTAATCAGCCTGCTCGTGATAATATCTCACGCTTTGGGAATTCAATTATTATTAATACTTCTTTTTGGTTTGGATATTTTACATGTGACTGTTTTTCAGCAGGGTCCCGCAGAAGTGTCTCCAATCATAAGAGGAGGGAGAGGTGATATCTGATAGCAAGAACATAACGCGTGTGGATCAAGTCTAAAATATACAGGGATAAACACAATCATGTTGACCCCCTATTCCAGGCCTGCACAACACGCGGCCCGCATGCAGCCCGCCTGCACTCATTGTGCGGCCCGCGGCGGCTTCCCCTGTCCTCCTCCCTCCCGAGCCTGCTGTCACCCCGCGCGCGAGTCCGCTCTCCCCTCCTTGCGCGTGAGCCCGCTCTCCCCTCCTCGCGCGCGAGCCCGCTCTCGGGACTGCGCGCTGTATGCGTGTGGCACTTCCTGTTTGTGAGTGCGCTAGTCCTGCCTGCTCTGCCGCCGTGAAGTGAGGTGTAGGGGGGAGAGTGAGGTGCAGGGGGGTGATGTGAGGAGAGGTGCAGGGGGTGTGATGCGAGGAGAGGGGCAGGGGGTGTGATGTGAGGAGAGGTGCAGGGGGTGTGATGTGAGGAGAGGTGCAGGGGGTGTGATGTGAGGAGAGGTGCAGGGGGTGTGAGGAGAGGAGAGGTGCAGGGGTGTGAGGAGAGGTGCAGGGGGGTGATGTGAGGAGAGGTGCAGGGGGGTGATGTGAGGAGAGGTGCAGGGGGGTGATGTGAGGAGAGATGCAGGGGGGTGATGTGAGGAGAGATGCAGGGGGGTGATGTGAGGAGAGATGCAGGGGGGTGATGTGAGGAGAAATGCAGGGGGGTGATGTGAGGAGAGATGCAGGGGGGTAATGTGAGGAGAGATGCAGGGGGGTGATGTGAGGAGAGATGCAGGGGGTTATGTGAGGAGAGGTGCAGGGGGTGTGATGTGAGGAGAGGTGCAGGGGGTGTGATGTGAGGAGAGGTGCAGGGAAGGGGGTGAGGAGAGGTGCAGGGGGGTGATGTGAGGAGAGGTGCAGGGAGGTGATGTGAGGAGAGATGCAGGGGGATGATGTGAGGAGAGGTGCAAGGGGGGTGATACGAGGAGAGGTGCAAGGGGGGTGATACGAGGAGAGGTGCAGGGGGATGAGGAGAGGTGCAGGGGGGGTGAGGAGAGGTGCAGGGGGGGTGAGGAGAGGTGCAGGGGGGGTGCAAGGGGTGATGTGAGGAGAGGTGCAGGGGGTGATGTGAGGAGGTGCAGGGGGGGTGAGGAGAGGTGCAGGGGGGTGAGGAGAGGTGCAGGGGGGTGAGGAAAGGTGCAGGGGGTGAGGAAAGGTGCAGGGGGGTGGAGAGGTGCAGGGGAGTGATGTGAGGGGGGTGGGATGTGTGGGCTGTAGGGGGGTATTGTGTGTTATATGGAGGGGGAATATTGTGTATGGGTGAGGGGGAGAGATGGGGGTGTGAGCTAGTGGGTGAGTCTCGCAAAGGTTGATGATGAGGGGTGAAGGGGGGGATATGAGGATGAGGGGTGCTGGGGGAGATATGAAGATGAGGAGTGCTGGGGGAGAGATGAGAATGATGAGGGGTCCTGGGGGAGATATGAGGATGATGGGGGGTGCTGGGGCAGATATGAGGATGATGAGGGGTGTTGGGAGAGATTGAGGGGTGCTGGGGGAGATATGATGATGATGATTATACCCGTACGGCCCAAATCTGTTTTCCTTGAAGCAGTTCGGCTCTTCTCGCTTTACAAGTTGTGCAGGCCTGCCCTATTCTATAGTGAAAAGTTGGGTATTGCACAGGTAATGTTGTGACTCGATAGTAAATTCTATATACTGAAATCCCCATTGAAGTCTTTGGGGATTTTCTATTTAATTATTTGGGGATGTTCCCGAAGGGAGGTTTTGGCAGATATAGTTATTCACTTTGAATAAAAATTGATACATAGTTAACTATGCAACTCCCTGCATCTTTCAGGGAGACCTAAGGATAATTACACCGTGATGACCTTCAGCACTGCAGCACCTTATGGTTAAGAGAGCAAATCTCCCCTCACTGAATGTGAAAGCAGTTCCTTTATCTCACTCAGGTAGTAAAGAAGACTACTTAGTCTTGCTGTCTTAAATAAGGGTTTGCCTCCAGGGATTCTCAGCTCATTTCACAGAGAGGAAGAAAGAAAGAGCAGAACACTGAAATGTAAAGGAATTCCACCCCTTCTTCAAACTCTGACACCATTTAGTATTCCCGATATTGACATGTTTCTTTCCTTTGGTATTAGCAAGAACAAATCTGATTATGTCAGAGCCCTAAACCAATAAAACCTTTCCCTGGTTTAGCCTTGTAAACAGGTGCTAGGGTAACAGGGAAAGGGAAAAAACTAGGGTACTGTGAGTCCTGTCCATTTAATGAAATAATTGCTGTAGGACCTTCAGATGATATTCCATTTCCACATTTCAGTCCAAGATGTCATATGTACAGAATGATTTTAACGTGATTACAGCCAGCAATTGTGTCAAATGTTTATATGTTAAATTATGCAATAATTAGCAATAATTAAAGATTAGCCATCTTAATTTCCCTGAGGGAAATTGGGAAACCTAATTTTCTTGAAGTTCCAATGAAAGAAAATCACCCGACTCAGAATGAATTGCATAAAGTATAGATTAAACCTTATGCAATTCAACCAACCAAAATGTAATTGTGATATTACGGTGTGTGTATTTACCTGGACAACTTCACCAGTTTAGACAATACCCAATTTTAACGTAGATGGCAATTTTTATCATAAAAATACGACTTTTTATTTCAGATTGGGGGTGACACTATCTTGTAAAAGTGTGCATGTTTATGTGCATATAGAAATAAAGCATTTTTGGAAACTTCCAGCTCCAAGTGAACGGATTATACGGATGTGTTTATTTTATACATGAAAATGGTTGTCAAATGGTCTTGGACATTTTTAACCTGTTAATTGCCAGATATGTCTGCAACACATAGGCTGTATAGGTTAAGATGACTACACCAGACTGAGTTTCGGCATGCTATTTTATGCCATGATGTGCTGTATTAGTAATATTCAGTCTGTGATTACACCAACAGACAGTAGTACAAGACCATATGGCTGCATTTCTGCTTACATTTTCAGTCCATGCAATACAGGAAACTCTAAATCGTTTTAACCCCTTTGATTTCAGAGAAACCTATACAGCAGAGGGGGTTAGGAAACTGCTAGTACACTTTTTTTTTCTGATACATTCCTCACAATTCTCTAGGGCACCAAAATAATCAACTACATCTGTACATCTGTGTTAAGGAGTTAACCCTGTAATGCGCTCCTTTTGTTCAAAACAATGCAAATAATTACAAACTATCCAGTCCGGATGGGATTAACATAGGGATAGGAGTGATGAAGGGACCTTTTTAAAGAAATTATCCTAGTGAACCATATTTCAGAATGTGTACACACATAAGATACATCTAGCTATTTCATATGCAAACACACATACACATTTTTCTCACATACATATTGTAGACATAGTACACACACCTAGATTTAAGCAATCACATACATCTTCACTCCTACAGTAGGTATATGAAGGTATCAAGCAGTTAACAAGCAGGATACCTTAAAACCGCTGCATTTTCCTGGAGATGAGGAGGTCTTTGTTTCCCAAAGCAGAAGGTACTGCCTGAAAAACTGTTTGTTTCTTCCCCAAGCACTGCATTGGTTTGCAGCCGCTGATGCTGGACGAGACAAAAGGCGGAGAGGTATGTCTGTCAGACGCTCTCACTTACCTCCGTCACAATGAGCTATTCTTTTCACGATGTTGGGTTGCCTAGCGCAGGCCCTATGTCCCTCGCTCTGCTTCCTCTACTCACACTGCCTGAAGGCTCCTTGCAGGAGACATTGTAGGGAAAAATCCGGTTAAAGGCTCTGCATTGATCTCTGCAATACTCCTGTTAGCCCTTTGATTCAAATGCACTACAGCTACTCTCTCTGCACCTCACTTGTCCTGTCTGCTGCTTGCACGCTGGCAATTTCATGCTCAATTTGTACTACAGAAAAATCAGTGCTGATCTTTTTTTTCTCCTATTCGTTAAAGCGTTCGGTTTCTCTAGCTGGCTGCAAGGATCCCTGAGGACATGCTCAGGAGCTTTTTACAAGAGCTGAGGAGCAGGGAGGGGGAAAGGGAGGCGATAGTGTTTATGCCGTGCCTCTCATGTGCTGAATGTGACAGCAGGCTGTTTCTGCTTGCTTTTAGGGGATAACAATGTTAGGACAGAGGAGAAATTGGAAAGGGAGGCAATAAACGAGCATGCATGGAGGGAAGAGGTGTTAGCCCCTTTACTTGAGACATTAATAAGCATAGTAAGCAGCAGGCGTTGAATGGTCAAAGAATAGCCCACCCTCCTTTCTATCTTACATTCCAAAGCTATAGTATTTGTATAAGAACTACCCATGGAATCCTACTCTCCCCTTTCCATATTTCAAAGATGCTGAAACTGGTTCTCTGCATGTGTTGGGTATCCATCATTTAATTCTCCCATTGCTCTCCTGGAACCATAGATGAAAAGGAGAGACCATTTTATATTACCTTCACAATAGAAGATACTGAAGACATAGTACATTTGTTGCTGGACTTAGATGATAGTGTTAAAAATTAATTAAGAATTGGGCTATAACTAGACAACAACTATGTTATCATTTTTCCAAGAATTTCACTACTGAAATTATTTCCCTCTTTTTTTTTTATTTAAGTGCTGGAGGGGCCCCAGCACCTGTGTGCTCCTCTTCCATTTCTCTTCACTGCAGATCACCTCCTGCGCTGCACATAACCTGAAAAAACAGCACTTCCTGGAGTGCCAGACCCCATGACGTAGTGACTAAATCTTGGGGCACCCAATGGGTTAAGTAGGGTTGATAATTTGAAACTGTACTCAGCCTTCCAAACACAAAATAACACATTGGGGGATATTCACCATCGTCTGATATGGGTTATTGCACTACAACCCTTTGTTAATTGGTATTCAGGTCAATGGCAGTCAAGGCGGTAGCAGTGTGATAACCCATACCGGAAGCTCGTGAATCCCAGTGTTTGATTCTTCCCAACCTCAAATACATTTATATTTGTTTGCAAGGACATTTGGTCATAACAGGGCATTTTCTATGCAGAGATTAAACTCCAAAATAAGATTTTTGCTGCATCAAACTATTTCTGTTTTAAGTACAATGATTAGTTATACTATTTCACATCTTAAAAAAATATCTTCTTTTTCTGACATTTGTGTCTTCTCTCATATCCTAATTCATGAATGCCGACACACACACACACACACACACACACACACACACACACACACACACACACACACACACACACACACACACACAATATAGGCATCTGTAAGAAATGGATGTTTTTGATGCAAAGAAGGAAACCCTCCTTCAGTCAGCTACAAAGATGGAGATCACAGAACTACTCAACCACATAGATTGATTGTATTTGTTGCGGGACATGTTCTTTTTCTCTCCTTGTTATAGCAACTGGAGAGTTCAGCAAGCCATCCTGGACACAAAGACGAGCGTGCTTCTGCATGCATTTGGAACAATCATAGTTAAGGAAATCTGTCCAAATCTGAGTGCACATTTCCACGAGGATCTGATAAGATCCCTCCCACAAGTTCACCCCTCTGCATGCCTCACACTCTGACACACACACACACACACACACACACACACACACACACACACACACACACACACACACACACACACACACACACACACACACACACACACACACACACACACACACACACACACACACACACACACACACACACACCTCATTACACTGTATCTGGCCCTCCCTGAGGAAATTAAACAGCAATTTTCTGCTGTGACCCAGACATTCCCTTCATATCCTACTACACTAGCAAACGCTTACAATGCCACCAAGATTTAAATGATGCTATATTAGACTGAACATTTTTTTACATTTGCCTATAAGAACAGACATACGATTTAGCAGAATATAGCATAGTTTAGATTGAATTGCTTTTCTTGAGTTCTGCTTACGTGGCAGGTTTTACACATCTGAAAAGCGCACAGGAAAAAGTATGTTGTTAGTGCTGACGAAAGGCACTGACAGACTTGGTTACCCAATGATAGCTGGGAAAACAATGTACAAGACTCCAGAATGAAATTTTCAGGCCACACCAACATTAAAGGAATACGTCATTCCATATGTTTTATCTGCCCAGCAGTGAATCATTAAGGTAAATATAATCTGTGAAGTGCTGGGATGTAGAACTATTCAGTAGTATTATGGACTTGACAAATACCGTATTAGCCCGATTAGAAGGCTTTTTAAATTAATTTATTAAATAAAGTCAAGTAGAAAAATCCATACCCGCCTCATAATTGGGCCCCTCATATTTCGGTGCAGCCGCCTGCACTTGCGCTGGAGTGTGGGGGTAGATATAGGAGCGGGGGGGGGGGGGGGTTGATACAGGAGATGGGGGAGAGATACAGGAAAAGAAAGAGTAGCCTATCTGGCATTTTTAAATAAAAAAATAATAATTTTCAATCCTCCCAAAAAACGGCGTTCTTTCCAGCTACTTCTGAAATTAGAGGGGTCGTCTTATTTTTGGGGACATCCTATAAATTGTCCAAATATAGTTCTATAGGAGTTATAGTGCTATAACATATAAATAAAAATGGTTAGCTCTAAGCCAGGGGTGTGCATCGCCATGGCAACACGACATCCAATGACACCGCAGGGCCATGTGATGTGACCTTACACGGGTCAAATGACGCAGTGGGTCACGTGACGTGATACCAGGTTGGGGAGGGGGGAGGGCGCTAGAGCGGGACAAGGAAGACAGGGGAGCGCAGCAGGAAACGTTTGCGCTCCCCTGCTCTAAGTAACATGTTGGTAGCACACTCATGCAGTACCTAATAAACACCTATAAGCTTGAAGATGTTAAAATGGATAAGAAGCAAAGAGTGACCCACTATGAGTGCAGTAAAAACCAGGGCACAATAACAAATGTATTTCGAAAACAGATTACATCACTTAAAAATAAATATTGTAATGGTATTTGTCCAATAGTGTCGCCATTTATACGGTTTTATTACTTTTTCTCCCCGCCCCCCCTCCACATCCTTTCCCTCTCTCCTCACCTCCTCCACTATCACACAGACAAACAGACACGCAGACACGCAGACACCTTTCTTCCCCCCAGTCTGTGTGTGTCTCCCACACAGGTAGCGTTTGTCTCAGGAAGGGGCTGTACCCCTAAAACGTTCTTGTAGCTCTTCCTATTACTATGCAGTAAAACGTAGATGATGTTTGCAGTACAGAACCAATATATCTCTCCCCCCAGGTCTGTGTGTGTGTTTGTGTATCTCTCTCCATCCCCAGGTCTGTGTATGTATATCTCTCTCTCCCCAGGTGTGTGTGTGAGTGTTTATATCTCTCTCTCCTCAGGTCTGTGTGTGTGTTTGTGTATCTCTCTCACCAGGTGTGTGTGTGTGTGTTTGTGTATCTCTCCCAAAGTGTGTGTGTTTGTGTATCTCTCTCCACTCTGTCTCTCCAAACCCTACCTGTCACGGGAGGATGGGGGGGGTCCATCTTTGGCCCTGGTAGCAGATAGCAGAAGTACTCACTGCTTCCGGGTCTTACTGAAAGGCTCCTCTGCTGCTAAACCCCGCCTCCACCCTTCTCTACCAGGCCAATAATCTGCTCTGCTCTCCTCCCCGCCCCCACCCTTCTCGTGCTGCTAACCCCACCCCAATCATCTACCAGGCCAATTATCTGCTCTGCTCTTCTCCACAACGGCATCCCCCTGCTCTGTGAAAACCGGGACACTCCGCAAATGTCAGGACATTTTGGGGTATGTCGGCTCACATCATAAAAAACTGGGACATCTGGTTTAACCCAAGGTATATGCCAGGAAATAATGGGGAAAGGCAGTGTTGCATTTGATCCCACATGTGGTATTTTTATTTGCTGTACCTACTTGTGAAACTAGACATTGGAAAGCAGTAGGGCCGCCAACAGAAATCATGGGGCCCAGGACAAATGAAAGGAGCAGGCCCCCCCCCCGAACCCATAGCGCACCTACCACGAAAAAATATTTTTTAGCGCGCAACTTTTACTTAACTGTTTTCTTCTTATTGTAATACGGAAAAAAAACATTACAATGCAATCTGTTTATTTTTTATATTTTCAACAAAAGACAGGTGACTGCCTGGGTGGGTGGGTGACTGCCTGCCTGGGTGGGTGGAAAGGGTGGGTGACTGAGTGATTGGGTTTGGGTGACTGAGTGATTGGGTTTGGGTGACTGAGTGATTGGGTTTGGGTGACTTAGTGATTGGGTTTGGGTGACTGAGTGATTGGGTTTGGGTGACTGAGTGATTGGGTTTGAGTGACTGAGTGATTTTTGGGTGGGTGGGTGGGTGGGTGGGTGAGGGATTTTTGGGTGGTTGAATGATTGGGTGGGTGGTTGAGTGATTGGGTGGGTGGTTTGAGTGATTGGGTGGGTGGGTTGGGTGATTGGGTGACTGAATGATTGAGTGGGTGGGTGACAGAGTGACTGCCTGGATGGGTGAGTTGAGTGGGTGAGTTGGGTGGGAGGTGAGATTTTGAGTTGGGTGGGTGAGTGACTGGGTGACTGACTGCCTGGGTGGGTGACTGACCTTGACCGGGTGGGGTATTGCTTCCTGCATCCTTGCCCGCCAGACGCGAGTTTGGCTTGGGGGGGGGAGGGCTGGGAGGTGCGGAAGGTAGGCGGCGGGGGGGGGGGATGCGTGAGATCGGCAGGCTGCTACCTGGGGCAGGAGGCGGGCGCGGGGGAAGCTGGGTTGGCCGGCACTTTTAAAAAAAAATAAAACGGGCACGGCCGCACAGGGGGCCCGGAACAACAAGCCCGGCAGACAGCCCCCCCTGTTGGCAGGCCTGGAAAGCAGTAGTTTGTTTTTTCCAATTCAGAAAAACATTAACCCACTGCTTGCTTCTTTTCCCGTTTCATTTGCATTTCAAAGGTGAAATAAACAAATAACTGTCAAGATCTGTAAATAGCCTAATTATTTGCATGTCCCACAATTATGTAAATAATGAAAATTAGGTACTGTTCAGTTTGTCCCTGAATCTCACTGTCAGAAACCAGCAGCAGAATTTTGCAACAGCAAACTGAATACAGCCAAGTAACTAGAGGAGGAAGAGTGAAGAACAACGAAGGTTTGTGTTAAAAAACAAAAATCTTTTAACGCAGAAAAAAGGTAGAAAACAAAACCGTTTTGAAGCTAGACGTGAGTATTATTAATACTAGCAAAGATATGAATGCAACAGGGATTTTTGTTCCAAACATAGCTTCAGTCAGCATCTACTGTAGAAACATTTTAACCCTCTCCCAACACCGGAGAAATAAAAGATCTCTGTAAAAATGATGTGGAATAGCTTTACATATCCTTACAGTCTCACACAGCATCTTAATCCTACAAAAATATGCAGAGCAAACACTTTTATATGTCTAACATTTTAGTCATAAAAGCTGCATAAAGCTGCCTTTAAGTCCAAGCTGGTCCAAGATCAGACCTCAAAGAACCAACAGGCCAGGTTTTCAAGATTCCTATAATTAGCACTTAATTACCCAATGTTTGCTTCAGCAACTTAGTTAGGTATGTATTGTTGTGAAATCATGGCCTGTTGCTGGCCTTGAGGGTTAAGCATGGACCAGCATGTACTAATCCAGCGGTGCGCAAACTGGGGGGTGCGCCCCCGAGAGATTTATTTTGGGGGGGGCTTTTGCAGAGGTCCCGCGCTCTTCCCCAAGGCATTTAAATTAAATGCCGGGGGATAGCGTGAGGCCTCTGCAACTAACTTACCGGGATTCTGAAGAGCTGGAGGGACAATGGCGCCGCGGTGCCATGTGGAGTGACATCACACGCCCATCTCCATGGCAAAGGGGTCACGTCATGTGACCCTGCTGCCACATTTGACTCCGACAAGCAAGGTGAGGGGGGGGGGGGCGTGCGAGAGCAAGGGGGAGTGCTGCTGAAAAAGTTTGCGCTCCCCTGTACTAATTCATGGTAATAACACATATCGTTAATTTATGCATAGTACAGTTAATATGCACTTTGGGGTGTGCTAGGGGGCTTAAAAAAAAAGGCAACGGAGGTGTCTGAGAAAGCTGGAGATGAGAGAGGCTCAGGAAAGAAGATTGATTATTAGGGGGAGAAGGCAAATGAAAAATCCATGTCAATCTGAGGTCATACACAGGTAAGGCAATGTAACTTGAGGGTTAAGGCAAGTCCAGAGCATTCTTAAGTCATACTCAGGTAATCAATATAGTTAGAGGGACTAGGCTAAATGCAGAGTCCAGTACAATCCAAGGTCATTCACAGAGAAGCAAGCAGTAAATACTTGGCAAGGGGCGTGAATTGTCCAGGGAAAGAGTTGCCAAGGAAGTTGCAACTTTGTTTCCTAAATAGGGCTATACAGGAAATGGGAGAGTCCTAAGTCGCAATAACTGGGAGCTGCAGTTCTCCTGCGTCTCCAGCCTAGTGGACAACCCCTTGCGGGTAGGATTTCTTTATACTACAAATTCTGGCCAAGTGACGACGAACTGATCTTATATTATTCCCCCTCCGAGCGGCGGCTCCCGAAGACTTAGGGCCAGGGCGATGGGGAAAGCGTTGATGGTACTGAAGTATAAATCTTGGGGCATGAATTTTATTATTTATTTATGAAAATGTTTTACTAGGAAGTAATACATTGAGAGTTACCTCTCGTTTTCAAGTATGTCCTGGGCACAGATTTATAACAATACATGGTTACATTAAATGAATAGAGGCTATACTGTCAATTCACAGACATTTCATGGACAGAGAGTTGAAAAATTGGGTGCAGGGGATAAAAGGGCTGGTGAGTTTCAGATTGAAATAGAATAGCTTTAACATCACCAAACATCAGTGAATGGCAGCAAACAGCTCACACCCTTTAGCTGCGCCAAAGGCTGTCCGCCTATGGGGCGACACAGATATACACTGAAGGGGTTCAGATTAAATACAGCTGTGAATACAAAGTTCTTTGTGTCATCTTGCCTTATTAACATTCCAGTTATAAGACTTCCATTCCCCTCAATCCTTGCCTGTGCAAGGTACTCTCCTGCTGGAAGCCGTGTCTTGCCTGCTGTAGACCCCTGCTTGCCGCTGGACAACTTTACCTCTATCATTCTGCCTCTCTCCAGCTCTGACATCAGAACTTTGACCTCAACTACTCTGCCTTTCTCCAGCCCTGAACCTGGAACAGTGACCACGACCATCCTGCCTCTCTCCTACACCCACCGCGGAGCCGGACTTCACAATTCTACTGCTTAAGGATTTAGATCCCAGTTACAGGTCGGTCTCTACTCTCCACCTCTGCCTAGCGGGTCTGTCTCCTGGACAGTACAAAGCAACATTCACGACCATAACAGATCTAATTAAGTGAATAGCTTGCCAGTACGAACTCAGTTCAATAATTCTGAAATCAGTGGCAAATGAGAGCGATTCTTCATAGTTATGTAATTGAGTGCTCTGTAGTCAATACAGGGTTGTAGTGCACATATTTTCTTGAGAACAAAAAATAAGGGTAATCCACCTGGAGATTTTGAATGGCGGGTAAATATCTTTGAAGAGTCTCAGTAATATACTGGAGCAGAACTTGTGGTTCGGGATCTCACAAAGCATAGATCTGTCCAAAGGGAATTTCAGTCCCAGATAGATGCTTGATAGGATTATCATATGGATGGTGCGATGGCAAGTTATCTGCTTCAGAAGAATCAAACGCATCATGGAATGCGGAATACGTTTTGGCTAGTTCAGTATGACGGGTCACAATTTGTGCAATGTTGGGCCAACGTCAATATTTTGAGTACAAGGTACTTCAATATTTGAGGATTCCGTCTGAGACAGCGTTCGGGGTCCATATGCCATTTTTCTTTTTCCAGTCGATCAAAGAGTTATGGTGTTCTAACCAGGGTAGTCCCAAGATCAATAGAAAATGTGGAGCATCAATCAAATCAACATGGAGATCCTCAATATGTTGCGCAATTTTGATGCAAAGGGGTTTAGTTTGAGGAGAGATTCCCTTATCATTAGCAAACTCATGTCATCTAAGTAGTGTCATATTCGTTGGACATAAATGGTCCTACAGTTCAATACTGGCTGTCTGAGTAGTTCCCAGAATCACAGAGGAAATCAAAAAAATAATAACATTTTATTAAATCTACATAGATATTAAAAACACATATACATTATTAAAAATCCCTATTAGTTGAGTGGTGGGTAAGTATTGAATCATAAATGAATAGGTATAATACCATGTATACATATATCCAAGACTATCAAAAACCGCATCTGATAGTAATATCTCACAATTTCCAAAGGTAAGGCAGGTCTATGATGTATCTGATTCACAGCGTCATCACATAAAGATGGGCAAATGTCTCTATATCAATGCTATATCACTCGATCTAGGAGCATGTGGACAACAAACCTAGAGACAATTGTTATACAACAGAATCTTCCCCCTGAAGAAGCGTGGCAGACACGTAAAACGTGCGTCGGGACGTAAGGCGTCACAGTCAGTGACGTCACTCGAGTGGCGACTTTCAAACACCAGCATCAGGAACAGGCTTGTATTGATACAAACAGCGCAATTGGCAGCTATTATTCACTCTGATGAGGCTACTATGGCACTTCTTGAGCATAAGTATATGGATATATATTGACACAAACTATAGTTATACTGCGCTATCTGGGAGCTTATTTAGGCAACTAGAGGAAGTATTTTCTACGCATACTGCTGTTACACTATTACCTTAGTGATCATTGAGACTCCATTGTGCAGGTATTTACCGTTCTACACTGGCGACACACTTTATTCGAGCTCGGCTAGTCCCACGAATTCGGGTATACCCGGGTGTATTGAGGTTTGTGACTGTTTTCTGCCCGAGTGCATTGAGTTATTTTCCAAGCAGGGATTGAAGCATTTTATTCCCGCTGGCTGCAATACTGCACAGTATATATATATATACTGCATTACAATTCATGAATTTATGCCATCTGGTAGACACGCGAAGCATTGCAGCCTATTAAATCCTAATCATTATCATTTAACAGATCAGCCGCCCATCAGCCAGGCATGAACCCAGGCTGGGAAGGCAAACGCAACGGGGCTTGTCAGAGGTGAGGAGTGGCGCATTCCAGGTATCTGCCAGGTACATACCGGGTATTTGCTCGAATAAAGTGTGTCGGTGCAGTAAATAACATGTAACTGTTGCGCATAGCACCAGAGCACTTGGAGTACCCAGCAGGCAACAGCAGACAAACGGAGCTATCTGCATACTGTGAGATAAGCAGTGGCATATATAATATTCTGTTGTATAACAATTGTCTCTAGGTTTGTTGTCCACATGCTCCTAGATCGAGTGATATACAGGTAGCATTGATATAGAGACATTTGCCCATCTTTATGTGATGACGCTGTGAATCAGATACATCATAGACCTGCCTTACCTTTGGAAATTGTGAGATATTACTATCAGATGCGGTTTTTGATAGTCTTGGATATATGTATACATGGTATTATATCTATTCATTTATGATTCAATACATACCCACCACTCAACTAATAGGGATTTTTAATAATGTATATGTGTTTTTAATATCTATGTAGATTTAATAAAATTTTATTATTTTTTTGATTTCCTCTGTGATTCTGGGAACTACTCAGACAGCCAGTATTGAACTGTAGGACCATTTATGTCCAACGAATATGACACTACTTAGATGACATGAGTTTGCTAATGATAAGGGAATCTTTTCTGATCAATCTATTTGGTCACCACCGATACTATTGTATACAATACCCTTAAAGCACCAGTCATTGACATCTTTTCACTCAAGCTACTCAAGGTGTTAGCGGTCTTCTTCACGTATTTAAAGTTTAGTTTGAGGAGTAATTTTTCCTGAGATTAAAGTTGAACCATCGATGGCTTGTACCATTTCTGCTGAAAGTTTTTGCAGAGAACATGAATGAATGTACTGAGAAACTTTAAAAGTGGGGCAGGGGTGCGCAAACTTGGGGACGTGGGGATTTTCTGGGGGGTGGGGGCAGCAGTTATAGAGGTCTCGCGTTCTCCCCCCAAGCATTTCAATTAAATGCCGGGGGACCGCGTGAGACCTCTATAACACACTTACCTTCCCGCGCCGCATTGCCGTGGTAACGTTACATCACATGACCCCGCGCGTCATTTGACGCCAGGGCTGAGTGGGGGGTGGAGGGGGTGGTGCGAGATGCCGAGGAGCGCAGGCAGGGGTGCGCACGGGGAAAGGTTTGCGTACCCTTCCTTAAGGCACCCTTTAACTCGTTCAGACCAATGGGCTAAAAGGTGTCTTATGTCTAAGCACAACTTTGTAGATATGGCCTAGAACCTTTTCAAATCAGAATTGTAATAACAGATTATATAAAAAGTCAATATCTTTGAAGGTGCTCACTGGAATTAAGGTGTTAACCAAGCTCCCATCTTTCCAGCATTAGTTCCTTAGCTAGTGGAACATGAAGTCCAAAAAATGTGGAACGACCCTAGTATTATAAACGCCAAGGAAAGATGAGTCAGGATGTGGCTCAGGCTGTACACCAGGCCTGCACAACTCCAGTCCTCGAGGGCCGCAAACAGGCCAGATTTTCAGGATCTCTCTAGTTCAGCACAGCTGGCTCAATTAGTGGTTCAGTCATACTGAAGTAGGGATATCCTGAAAACCTGGCCTGTTTGCAGCCCTCGAGGACTGGAGTTGTGCAGGCCTGCTGTACACTAACACGAATGGGTGCGCAAACTTTATGTTCTGTGCCCCCCCCTGCCTCCTCTCCCCCACTGTTTGCGCCCCCCCCCCCTCACCTTGTATTGAGCATCAAATAATGCTGCATGGTCGTGACATAACGTCACGTACGCCACTTCATTTGACACCATGTTGCCATGGCGACAGTGTCAAATGACGCCGCGGGTCGTTTGATGTGATGTCACGTCACCCCGTGGTGTCATTTGCCTAGGGGAAGAGTACAGGACCTCTGTAATCGCCGCGCCCCCTCAAAATAAATATTGCGCCCCCAGTTTGCGCACCCCTGCTCTAACAAATTTTTTTAACACATTCCACACTTTGCACAATAATGAATGTGGATTTTGTGGAAACGCTCTTAAAGCTTGGGTTCTAGTGCTCTCTTCATTTAAGAAGTCCAGTGAAATATTGACAGAATTATTTTTGGGTTGGAATGCTTCCAAAACATATCTTACAACCTAATGGTAAAAATAGTATAGTAGGTATTACACTGAAACCAAATGGTACATAAGAAACAGTGTCCATAAATGTCCTACAATATTTGTCCATCAAGCAATAGTCTACGACAGGGGGGAGATGGGGAGGGTGTGTGGGGGGGAGGATATGGGTGATGGGGGGAGAGTAAGGGTGTGTGTGAGAATATGTGTGTGTGTGTGGGGGGGGGGAGTGGGGAAAGTGTGTGTGTGTGGGGGGGAGTGTGGAAAGTGTGTGTGTGTGGGGGGGAGTGGGGAAAGTGTATGTGTGGGGGGGAGCGTGTGTTTGGGGGGGGTGGAGGAGGATGTGTGTGGGGGGTGGAGTAGGGAGGGAGGAGGGTGTGTGTGTGTGTGTAGCGGTTTACACTATTCTAGGGGTGCCTCAGCAACTGAGCTTATGAATAGGGAGGGGGGTGTAATGGAAATTACAGAAGAGTTTGAATGAATATGGCAGACGAGTGGTTAAGATTGGTTACAAATGGTCTTAAAAATACATTAATTATTTTACCGGTAGAATCGCAGTCCATGCCTAGTTTTGTGTGTTGATCTAAGAATAAAGGATATCAGGTTTTGTAAGTGGGGGGATTGAAATATGGCTGCCCTGACTCTAGAATAAAAGGTAAAAAGTTTGAGTAGAGCGATAAATATGAAATCCTGGGCCTGACAGCAAATCATAAGAATAACATATATATATATATATATATATATATATATATATATATATATATATATATATATATATATATATAAAAACAAACATCACAGCTTGCACTCAATGTACTGGTTCATATAGACAGGTGCTAGTCTCAAATAATAGAAAAACAACATTACCATTCTCTCGTCCGGTAAAGAAAGACTGCACTCGGTTCAGTAATCATGAAAAACTGTATTGGGCATCTGAATAAAAAAGATAAGTCACCCAATCCGACGTTTCGGTCCTGGAATAGGATAATATATCCAATATATATAAAGTAACCATTGCGATTACACAAATCAAAAGGTTAACAAAAAACAGGGTTTCTATGTATAATCTCTGATAATTGTTTCTCATTGAAAAATAGAAGCTGCATATTTCATATTAAGATGTGAATATCAAGTACACAGACGCAACAGTTAGGATGATATACTTTATCATATATTTGTCCTTACAGTATATTGATTCAGAGGAAGGCAAACAAAGAACCCCAGTAAAATATTATCCAATGATATCTCATAGAGGGGAAAATAAATTCTTTCCCGACTCTAAATATTGGCAATTAGATTAGTCCCTGGATCAACATCCTTCCCCTGTATACATATTTGGTATTTCCCTGTATTCCTTTCTAAAAAGAAGTCCAACTTTTCTTTGAAGATATCTATTGTATCACAGTCTCCATGGATAATGAATTCCAGATTTTAACTGCCCTTATTGTAAAGAACCCTTTCCTTTATTGCTGGTGAAATCTACTTTTCTCCAATCTTAAGGGATGACCATATGTCGTTTGTATTGCCCTTGGGAATTAATAGTTCTTTTGAAAGCCCCTTGTACTGTCCCCGAATATATTTGAATATAGTTATCATAACCCCTCTGAGACGCCTCTTTTCTAATGTAAACAAATCTAATTTAGCAAGACTTTCCTCAGGCTATCAGATTATCCATCCCCTTTATTAATTTGGTGGCTTTTCTCTGCACGCTCTAGTTCCATAATGTCTTTCTAAGGAGCAGTGCCCAAAATTGTACTCCATATTCAAGGTGTGGTATTACTAATGCTTTAAAAAGGGGCATACTTATGTTTACTTCCCTTCTATCCATTGCCCGTATAATGCAAGATGAGATCTTGTTTGCCTTTGCAGCTACTGCATGTCACGCTGCGCTCACCAGAAACAGGACTAGACCGCGGGGCTGAGGTGGGGATGTATATAACCGCCGCCCTACAACCACGGAGCCAGGTCCAGAATGCGTTGTCGGAGTCGTGGAGCTGGGTCAGGGGAGGAGAGTTCGGGGGAGCCGTGGTACTTGCCGTGTTCCGGGGTTAGAGAGAGAAGAATCGACGTTTGTCCGAAGCCGTGATCCGGGGTTGGAGAGAGCGGAGGTCCAATAACAAGCCGAAGTCCAGGGTTGGAGAAGAGACAGGTCCAGGTACAAGCAGGGGTCACAACACGAGTCAGGCAAGGCACAGGAACAGACAAGATCCAAGAAGCAGCAAGCACAGCACAACAGTGTTTATGTCCAGCAAAGTGAAAGTGAAACAGGAAGGTATTTAAAGGGGAAAGCACCAATCAGGAACTAGCAGATGATGACCTCACGCATAAGCCACGAGCCGATAGGGTAGTGCAGGATTGACTACTGGTGTAACACAGCTGATGCTGCTAGTGTTCGTTGGCGTGCGCGCGTACGAGGAGTGCGACGCAGAGTGGGTGCTGTGGTGATACTGCGGGAGCGCGCCTCTGCGGATGAAGCATTGCGCAGCTGCGTGCGCACTGATAGCGGTCTGTGAATGTCAGAGGTACAGCCGCGTGACGCGTGCTGGGGGCGGAGCCTGGCGGCGATCCTGACAGTACCCCCCCTTCAGGGGAGACCTCCGGAAGACCCAGGGCAGGCTTCAAAGGGGATCTGTGATGAAAAGCCCTGACCAATCTGGAAGCGTGTACCTGTTCCCGAGGGATCCATTCACGTTCCTCTGGACCAAAACCCCTCCAATGCACGAGGTATTGCAGTTTCCCCCTTGATACTCTGGAGTCGAGGATTGTCTGCACCTCAAACTCCTGTTGACCCTCCACAAGAACAGGCTGAGGTGGCAAGTCTCGAATGGATGATTGGGGATCCTGGATAAAGGGTTTCAAAAGAGAAATGTGAAAAGCGGAAGGAATCTTCATGGTTGCTGGCAATTTAAGCCGGTATGTGACAGGATTGATCCTCTCCGTAATGACGAATGGGCCAATGAATCTGGGTGCCAATTTGGGTGAAGAGACCTTGAGACGAATATTCTTCGTTGAAAGCCAGACCTTTTGTCCAGGAGTAAAAGATGGAATCTCCCGACGGTGACGATCAGCTTGTTTCTTCTGCATACTGATGGCTTGTTTCAAGTTCCCCTGAATCTTCTCCCAAGAGTCCTGGAGGCACTGGATTCTGTCCTCGGCGGCGGGAACTCCCAAACTGGAGACTGTGGAAGGAAAGGCCGAGGGATGAAATCCATAATTCGTGAAAAAGGGGGACTGTTGAGTGGACTCATTTCTAAGGTTATTATGAGAAAATTCTGCCCATGGGAGGAGATCAGACCAATTGTCCTGTGAATCCGAGACAAAACAGCGAATGAACTGTTCTAAGGACTGATTGGTCCTTTCCGTTTGTCCATTCGCTTGTGGATGGTACCCAGAGGAGAAATGAAGTGAAATGCCCAGACGTTGGCAGAAGGCTCTCCAGAATCTGGAGATAAATTGCGAGCCTCAATCCGAGACTATGACTTGTGGAGTACCGTGGAGTCTGAAAATCTCCTTGACGAAGACTTCTGAGAGTTTAGGCGCGCTGGGCAAACCTTTAAGTGGGATGAAATGCGCCTGTTTAGAAAAGCGATCCAAAACCACCAGTATGGTGTTCATCCCTTTAGAGCTGGGTAACTCCACGATAAAATCCATGGAGAGATGTGTCCATGGACGATCTGGAATTGGTAGTGGTTGAAGAAGGCCTGCCGGCCTATTGCGAGGCGTCTTATTCTGAGCGCATATGGGACATGAAGCCACAAATCTTTCAATGTCTTTGCGCATCCCTGGCCACCAGAAGGTGCACTCCAACAAGTCGATTGTTCTCCTGGTGCCAGGATGACCAGCGGTCCTGGAAGCATGACCCCATTCCATCACTTTTCTATGGAAGTTCGTGGGATTGAACAGACGTCCTTCTGGAACCTTGAGGCCTACAGGGATGTTACGTTGAGCCCTGGTAATGTGTGATAAGGCGTCAAATGTGTTGGCAGACAAAATACATGCGGAAGGAAGTATAGTCTGTTGATGATCCTTTGCTCTGTCCTCGACCAGGAATTGTCTGGATAGTGCATCGGCTTTTACGTTTTTGGAACCATGAATATACGATATAAGAAAGTTAAAACGGGTGAAAAATAGGGACCACCGTGCCTGTCGTGACCCCAAGCGACGCGCACCTTCAATGTAGAGTAAATTCTTGTGGTCAGTCAGGATAGTGACTGGTGTCTCAGTACCCTCGAGAAGGTGTCGCCATTCTTCTAAGGCCATCTTTATTGCGAGGAGTTCGCGGTTTGCTACATCGTAATGTCTCTCCGCAGAAGAATTTTTTTTGGGAAAAAATGCACAAGGATGCAGACGGGCCTGTGGGTTTTTCCTCTGAGACAGTATTGCCCCAACTCCTACGTCGGAGGCGTCCACTTCCAGCGTAAAAGGTAACCCTGGATCTGGGTGTACCAAGATGGGAGAAGAAGAAAAAGCTTTCTTTAATCTTTCAAACGCTCTGGAGGCTTCGGGAGACCAGTGTGTTGGATCCGCCCCTTTTTGGGTTAAAGCCGTAATGGGTGCCACTATAGAGGAGAAGTTTTGAATAAACCGGCGATAGTAATTTGCGAACCCAAGAAATCTTTGCACGGCTTTAAGAGATAATGGCATTTCTCCAGTTTGGCAAAGAGCTTATTCTCCCGTAGCCTTTGAAGACTTGTTTAACATGTACTGGATGTTCCTAAATGTCTTTGGAGTAGATCAAAATGTCATCCAGGTACACGATTACATGTTGGTCTAACAGGTCCCTGAAGATTTCATTAACGAAGTCTTGAAATACAGCTGGTGCATTGCAGAGACCAAACGGCACCACTAGGTACTCGTAATGCCCATCACGAGTATTGAAGGCCGTCTTCCACTCATCTCCCTGACGAATCCTTACCAAGTTGTAGGCCCCTCGTAGATCCAACTTGGTAAAGATGTCGGCGCCTTGTAGCCTATCGAACAGTTCGGAGATTAACGGGAGAGGATAACGATTCTTTACGGTAAACTTGTTGCGGCCGCGATAGTCAATACAAGGGCGGAGCGAGCCATCCTTCATTTTTACAAAAAAGAAGCCTGCGCCAGCAGGCGAGGAAGATTTTCGAATAAAACCCGTCTGAAGATTCTCTTGAATGTAGTCTTTCATAGCTTTAGTCTCAGGCAGAGACAGTGGATAGGAGCAACCTCTAGGCGGAATGGCACCGGGTAACAAATCGATGGGGCAGTCATACGGGCGATGCGGTGGAAGTTCCTCTACTTGCTGTTTGTTGAACACATCTCAGAAGTCCTCGTATTCTACTGGAAGTTGTACTCTGTCTGGATCAGGTACAGATACTCCCGCCAAAGTCTTTGAAGGGGGTAAGCAATGCTTCTGACATTGAGGGCTCCAGCGGATAGGCAAAGACTCCGTCCAGTCGATTAGGGGGTTGTGTGTCCGCAGCCACGGAAGCCCCAGTATGACGTCTGCCGAGCGGGCATGAATGGCGTCCAATTGTATAGTCTCGGAGTGAGACTCCCCGGTCAAAATCTGGATGGGTACAGTCTGAAGGGAGATGAACGCGGATTGCAGCGGACGGCCATCTATCGCTTCGAGAGCCATGGGACAATCCTTAAGTACCAAGGGTATTCGGTGTCTCTCCGCGAATTCTTGGTCAATAAAGTTTCCCCCCGACCCGGAGTCCAGAAAGCCCTGTGTCGTGACTCGGAAGGTCTCTCCAGAAATGGTGATGGGGTGGTTGATCCTAGTGAAAGGTTGCACGGGTGGTGAGGATGCGGTGCCTGGCGTGATCCTCCCGACTTTTACTGGGTTGAGGAGTTTTCCCGGTCTCAGCGGGCAGGTAGCCAGTAGGTGCCCATTGTTCCCGCAGTATAGGCATCGTCTGTGCTTCGTCTGCGCTGCCTCTCACCAAACGAAAGCCTGGTCCCTCCTAGTTGCCTAGGTTCATCTAGCGTTGGTGCTTTAAGAGGAACAAAGTCAGCTTGGTAATTACCAGGAGAAGGAGGTAAGTCCAGGGGTTTAGCAACAGGACTGGTAGCGCAGGGAAGCAGTCCCAAAACAGCGTCGCAGGCGAGGATAGGATCCTGCTCTCTTATGTACTGGTCCAAAGACAGGGATAATTCATGAAAGGTATCTTGATTCTGTGCCAGTTTCACAGGATTTATGTCTTCCGAGGTCACAGAGGAGCCAGGGGCAGGAACATAGGAAATCATAGTCTGTTTTAATTCCCTAAGGCGCTGGGCTTAATCAGGAGTTCTTTACGGAGCTCTTTCTCAGACGGGGTTAGGCCAAAAAACAGGGACAGGTTTTCAGACTGGGACAAGCCTAACCCCACCTCAGCGGGGTCCGAGTCTGTGTGGCTGGACATAGTGTCACGCTGCGCTCACCACAAACAGGACTAGACCGCGGGGCTGAGGTGGGGATGTATATAACCGCCGCCCTACAACCACGGAGCCAGGTCCGGAATGTGTTGTCGGAGTCGTGGAGCTGGGTCGGGGCAGGAGAGTTCGGGGGAGCCGTGGTACTTGCCGTGTTCCGGGGTTAGAGAGAGAAGAATCGTCGTTTGTCCGAAGCCGTGATCCGGGGTTGGAGAGAGCGGGGGTCCAATAACAAGCCGAAGTCCAGGGGTGGAGAAGAGACAGGTCCAGGTACAAGCAGGGGTCACAACACGAGTCAGGCAAGGCACAGGAACAGACAAGATCCAAGAAGCAGCAAGCACAGCACAACAGTGTTTATGTCCAGCAAAGTGAAAGTGAAACAGGAAGGTATTTAAAGAGGAAAGCATCAATCAGGAACTAGCAGATGATGACCTCACACATAAGCTACGAGCCGATAGGGTAGTGCAGGATTGACTACTGGTGTAACACAGCTGATGCTGCTAGTGTTCGTTGGCGTGCGCGCGTACGCGGAGCGTGACGCAGTGGGTGCTGTGGTGATACTGCGGGAGTGCGCCTCCGCGGATGAAGCATTGCGCAGCTGCGTGCGCACCGATAGCGGTCTGTGAATGTCAGAGGTACAGCTGCGTGACGCGTGCTGGGGGCGGAGCCTGGCGGC
The DNA here is from genome assembly GCF_040206685.1 of Ascaphus truei. Lineage (NCBI taxonomy): Eukaryota > Metazoa > Chordata > Amphibia > Anura > Ascaphidae > Ascaphus > Ascaphus truei. Next base: position 4,747,415 of record NC_134488.1, read on the forward strand.
GATCCTGACACTGCATGACTTTGTGCACTATTGCTAGGAATGCTCTACAAGCAAATCCTTCTCCATCATAGATTCTCTTCATTGATCCCCATTTAATTTGTAAGTTGCCTGTTTATTCTTGTTTCCCGAATGCATAACCTTGCCTTTACCTGTATTAAACATCAGCTGCCATTTACCTGGCCAAGTTTTATTTATTTATAACATGTTTTAACAGGAAGTAATACATTGAGAGTTACCTCTCGTTTTTAAGTATGTCCTGGGCACAGAGTTATAATGACAAATACATGGTTAAAAATAAATAGTTACAATGAGTGAAAAGGGTTATACTGTACAGTACATTATATACTGTACAAGACATTGTATGCACAGATAAAGATAATATATATATATTATATGTGTATATAAAAGTTACAGACCAGATTAATATGTGAGACAGCTTTAGTTTTGAAAGACTAGTGGCGGCAGTGAGAGTCTCCAGTAGACTGTTCCAGTTTTGGGGTGCACGGTAAGAGAAGGAGGAGCGGCTGGATACTTTGTTGAACCATGGGTCCATTAACAGTCTTTTGGAGTCAGATCTCAGATGATAAGTGCTGTATGTGATAGGGGTGAGGAGCTTGTTCAGATAGGGGGTAGCTTGCCCAGATAGTATTTGAAGGCGGCAGGAGAGATTAACTTTGCGCCTAGACTCAAGTGATGACCAATCTAGTTCTTTGAGCATTTTCGCAGTGATGTGTGTTGTAATTGCATTGAAGGACAAAGAGGCATAATGAGTTGTAGAGGGTATCAAGTCTGCTGAGGTAACTTTGGGGTGCCATATACTATGACCCCATAGTCTATAATTGGCATTAGCATCTGCTGTGCAATGCACTTTCTGACCAGCAGACTTAGGGAGTATTTCTTCCTATATAGCACACCTAGTTTGGCATAGGTTTTGGATATCAGGGTATCAATGTGCAACCCAAATGTTAAAAGGGAGTCAAACCATATGCCCAAATAGTTGAAACTAGTAACAGGGGCTAGGATAGTATTAGAGTTGGTTTGGATCTGTAGCTCTTTCATTGGAAGCTTTAAAAATGTAGCCTTGGTCCCAAATACCATGTTTTGGGAAATATAATTTTGAAGTCTCAAAAAACTCAGATTGAAGTACGTGTCCAAGGTTGGAGAGGTTACCGCTGTGTGCATTTAAGATTGTGTCATCCGCTAACATATGTATTGAGGCTTCCTTACAAGCTGAAGGAAGATCATTAATAAACACAAGATATAAGAGTAGGGGCCACAGAACAGAGCCTTGCGGGACACTGCAGGTGATATCCAAGGGGTTGGAGTTTGTGCCTGAGATAGACACATTTTGGGATCTACCGGGTAGGTAGGAATGAAACCAGTTTAAAGCATGTTCACGGGGGAGACTACTGTATGTACTGAAATATATAGTAGGGGAACTCTCGACACTAAGAGTTGGAGACGGAGGCGGCCAGTGACGGGCAGAACACGTGTGCTGTGCAGTGACAGTGACCACGGACCAGTGGACCATCGCAAGCTGGCAGTTGATGCTGAGATTCTGTGCCTCTGATGATCGGATGTGTGCTGCAGTGGTAACATGTCCCTAACATGTACTGCTTGATATTTTCAACCTAATTGTATGTGCAATACTCACCTACCTGTAATGATCCAATATAATCATATTTAATACACTAGGAGTCGTGCGCTGTTTTTTGTCTTTTCATTTACCGTATCATCCGTTGGCTTTTTTGAAGGGAAAAAGTTCCTCATATTTTGCACCAGTCACGTCAGAGGTTTTTGTTTAATTGTGGCACTGGGTATTTAAGAGACCAATTGCTCAGCAGCACACACAAAAACCTTTTCCTATGTCAGTGCCAAACTCCCGTTTCCATGGAGACCATAATCTAGTCTCAGGCAACAGCCCATATGATCTGAATTTGTGAGCAGAAACCTAATGCATCAGTCATGTAGCAACACAAACGCTTACACCACAGACACTGTTCTGTCATTTACTTTGCAAATTAATAAACAGAGTAAAGTGAATGGTGCGCACACAGTAATTTCACACACAAGTTTAAAGCAGCAAACCCTGCGGAAGCTTAACTCGCATAATATTAGTATCTTGGCCCCTTGCTCTTTTGTATAAAAATAAATACTTTTTTTAAATGTTCAAAATTATGGTTTATGTAATCTCTAGTTTTGGAGGTAACCATGGTAATCTTTAGACTTAATATTTCAAACAAACACTTATATATCTCCTCAAAAATAGGACAGTGGGCGCAAAAAGAAAAACTGGCATGGTGAAATATGGTCTTAACATTTTTCTAATAAAAACCGTGAATATATTGCACTCACGAACGGGAAGAAACATCTTTCCTTTTTCTTTGCTATATTTGTTTTACGTTATATTGCCTGAATGGAACCTCACATTCTAAAAATACAGAACGGCGTTAGAAAGGGCAGGAAGGTATCACTGCCGATCATCACAGGCTGCGACCTAATGCAGAATAATACAGGAAGAACCCTAAAGAGAAGAACGTATAAATCACATTTTAAAATGTGTAGTTTTGGGATATAATAAATAAGCTTCCTTGACATACTATGAAACAATATTGTCAGAATAAACAGTCTATAATTGAAAACTCCCACAAAACCCGTCAGCCACAATGATTCAAAAATCTCTTTCCTTGGTCATAGCAGTTAACCCCTTCAGTGCTCTGTGGACGTACAACATACTTAATGAAAGCCTGCACACTGGAGGCCCATATGATGTACGTCCTGCACTTCCATCTCTCCTACAGCCAGTAGGGCTTTAAATCTGCCCCTACTGGTTGGAGCATCTCGTATAGCTTTTGAGGGCCAGGGTTTGGTCAGGTGGTGAGTTGGCATCTAGTAGAGAAGCCTCCCCTACGGGTCCCGGTGCTTCGTCTGGCTTCCTGGAATTGATGTCACCTGTGTCATGCTGGATGCGAGTGACGTCAGACCCACGAAGTTATGGAGCCTCGATAACCGCAGGAGAAAGGGTAGGGGAAGGAGGGGGAATCAGTGTGCAAGAGAGGAGGAGGAACCTTCCATTTACAATACATATATATATATTCCAAAAGAGTGACCTAGGCGCAAGTGGAGACAAGAAAAAGAAACATAGGATAGTATGTTCTAACAATTTTGCCAATAAAAGGTACAAAAGGAAACTCACAAAGTTAGGATAAATTTGAGCCTTGTATCCACTCTGGGATCTGGAACAGTGTAGAGAATCTGGAACGTCCAGCAGCATGTAATTTACAGCCAAGTGTTATCTCGTACGTTGCATTACATGTAGAGAAAAAGGTAAGAAACACACAAATAGTGTAACACAGTTTTAATAAAAATATATAATTCAGTAACAGTAGGTAAAACACTCACACTTTGTGAGGTCTCATAAAACGGTTGAGAATTCAGAGTATCTCACACTCATCTAGGGCTAATAGTACTCTGTTGATCTTCTAACAGTCTTTGTTGTTATCCTGGTGTGGAGTTATGTATCCACTTGGTATAAGTGGCCTGATGCTCTAGTGATGGTACACTTAGCACTTGCACTATTGATAGTGCCCACAGTCTCCTAGGACTGGATATTGTCCCCGTTTGAGCAAACCCTCGCGGGTTTCTCTCTGCACCTAATGTGCTCTTCGTACTCATGGTACTTTGGGGCTCAACAGTTCTTATATCGTACTCCGTTTGTAGGTAATCACGGCCTCGGATGCAGACTCCTCTCCACCTCCGGCAACTCCCGTCCTCTGCGTTTGTCCGGTACCTCGTGTAAAAGTAATGACGTCACTCAGTCTCGCGAGAGTCATTATGTTTACACGAGGTACCGGACGAACGCAGAGGACGGGAGTTGCGGGAGGTGGAGAGGAGTCTGCATCCGAGGCCGTGATTACCTACAAACGGAGTACGATATAAGAACTGTTGAGCCCCAAAGTACCATGAGTACTAAGAGCACATTAGGTGCAGAGAGAAACCCGCGAGGGTTTGCTCAAACGGGGACAATATCCAGTCCTACGAGACTGTGGGCACTATCAATAGTGCAAGTGCTAAGTGTACCATCACTTGAGCATCCGGCCACTTATACCAAGTGGATACATAACTCCACACCAGGATAACAACAAAGACTGTTAGAAGATCAACAGAGTACTATTAGCCCTAGATGAGTGTGAGATACTCTGAATTCTCAACCGTTTTATGAGACCTCACAAAGTGTGAGTGTTTTACCTACTGTTACTGAATTATATATTTTTATTAAAACTGTGTTACACTATTTGTGTGTTTCTTACCTCTTTCTCTACATGTAATGCAACGTACGAGATATCACTTGGCTGTGAAATACGTGCTGCTGGATGTTCCAGATTCTCTACACTGTTCCAGATCCCAGAGTGGATACAAGGCTTGAATTTATCTCAACGCTGTGAGTGCATATCGTACCTCTTATTGGTCAAATTGTCAGAACATACTACCCTATGTTTTTCTTTCTTGTCTCCACTTGCGCCTAGGTCACTCTTTTGGAATTCTTTCGTTACCAGCCTGTGGAGCGGTAGACCTTTTGGTAGCAGACCGTGTCAGGGAAAGTTAGATTGTTAGGGTTTATACCCTCCGTTATATGTGGTAAATATATCATTTAATAATCTCTGTGTGATTGCGCTAAGTGTATTTCTTCTTTTTTATATATATATATATAATCTCAAAAGGGGTGAATAATGTCCAATGGCCCCACTGTGGCTTGGGGGTGGTATTGGACATAATTGGTGGTCAGGGGGAGAGTGAATATCCACTCAATAAACAAACTCCTTGTGTCCTAATAAGGTGGTTAGGGTAAGGGGGATTGTGGTTGTAGGGGTGGATTATTTCTATTTTAGGGTGGGCTGAGTGGAGGGGTACGGCGAGAGAGTGGAGGGGTACGAGAAGTTAAGGTGCAGATGGTAAGTCAGAGTTGTAGCAGGGAAAATCAGAGACATGGGCAAGGTGTGTGTGTGTGTGTATACCCCATCAATGTCTTGAGAACAGGTATAGACAGCACTCAAAAAATTCAGAACAAAATTATAATTTGCAGGGTGCACAGGGGAACAAGGAGGACCCTATTTCCTCCAAAAATAGTTCGGAAAAAGGGGGGTGGGGGTTCCCAGCACTCGCTGACGACTGAAGATAAACAAAAAAAATGGCATATGCCAAGGAGAATTTAATAAATGTATAAATCAAAAGAAGCAACAAGTCTACAACTTGGAACATGCGCTTCACATAAGCACAAAACAAAAATAGCAACAGGGGAGCTCTCAGTGAATAAGGAAGGGGAAAACACATAGGGACAGGGAAGGAGGACAAGGGAAACCACAATGGGGAGGGGATGGGCAAAACAGGAAAAACAGGGGAGCAACGTTTTGGGGCGATGGCCCCTTCCTCGGCCCATTCCCAGAGGTCCAAACGACCAGTGGTACTTCCCTATACCCTGTGTAAATGAAAAGTGCAAATCCCTAATGAGAGTAACAGTCCAATCACACTCCTAGTGAGAAGGCCTTAAGGGCAATCAGTAACAAATAAATGTCCAATGCAACTGTTCACAGGGTTCAGTAATCAGCAAGCAGAAAGTGATTAAAGTGCATACTACACTTGGTTCAGCCGTCACGGTAGTTGTGGAGTTCCTCTATGTGTGTGCTCCTGTTGTCATCGCAAAAAAACGTTTTTTTCATGTATCTTCAGCCAGTGAGTGCTGGGAACTGCCTCCCCCCCTTTTTTCCGTCAATGTCATGTTCTTATTACATTTCATTGTTTATTTTCTTGATGTAAATGATTTGACGTTTATTTTGTTTGCTTTGTAAACCCCCGAAATCAAGAGTCTTCTGCCTCCTTTTGATGTCAGGTGTTATTTCCCATGATCATCACAAGTGGTAATCATAGAGCGTACCCCTCCCCACGGCACAAAATGAGGCAAGGCTCAATTCTCACCCCTGTGAAGATCACGAGGGTGGTATTTTCTGTTTAACCCCCAAAAAGCAGTAGGGAATCATTCCCTGGTTTAATTTTGAGGGTTACCCAAGAAAACCCATATTTCTGATCACAAGTGATGTGTGGGTGAATGTTCTAGCAACTCTCCCACCCTCGGCTCTATATTTCAGTGTGCGTGTCTCAGGGTGTATCGGTGACACCAACACGTACTGACTGATACACTAGCACACTGTCAGACACTGACAGCACCCTGAAACTCCTCCCTTTGCCCCTGTCCTCATTGGGAGCAGGGGCCGGCAGAGTCCTGGAGCTTGCTGCCTTGTGTGCCTCTGCCTCCTGCTCTCCCGATTCTCTCCTGCGCCAACAGCCAGAGCTTCTTGTAGGGAAAGACATGCTACCCATGTTTAAATTCTTTGGAGCATGTACTTTCAAAAAATGTATACTTTTGCGGAGGTATTTTTCTGCTAGGGGTTGTTTTGCCTGGTTAATGTTGGTGTGCCACTTTTACATTCAGGTCTAAACATTTCAGATGAAAAGCCTTGCTAATTTGGTGTCTGTATTGGCTATAAAGTATGTAAACCTACATACAGTTAGGTCCGGAAATAATTGGACACCGACACAATTTTCATAATTTTGGCTCAGTAAACCACCACAATGGATTTGAAATTAAACAACCGAGATGCAATACAAAAATATCGTATGAAACGTTTAGGAATTGCAACCATTTTCATACACAGTCAACATATTTCAGGGGCTCAAATGTAATTGGACAAATTAACACAATCATAAATAAAATGTTCATTTTTAATTCTTTGTCGAGAATCCTTTGCAGGCAATGACTGCTTGACGTCTGGAACGCATGGACATCACCAAACGTTGGGTTTCCTCCTTTGTGATGCTTTGCCAGGCCTTTACTACAGCTGTCTTCAGTTGTTGTTTGTTTGTGGGTCTTTCTGCCTTAAGTTTTGTCTTCAGCAAGTGAAATGCATGCTCAATCGGGTTGAGATGAAGTGATTGCCTCGGCCATTGCAGAATATTCCACTTCTTTGCCTTAAAAAACTCCTGGGTTGCTTTCGCAGTATGTTTTGGATCATTGTCCATCTGTAAAGTGAAGCGCCATCCAATCAACTTCGCTGAATTTGGCTGAATCTGAGCAGACAATATATCCTTATACACTTCAGAATTCATCCGGCTGCTTCAGTCTTCTGTCACATCATCAATAAACATTTGTGAGCCAGTGCCATTGTAAGTCATGCATGCCCATGCCATCACACTGCCTCCACCGTGTTTTACAGATGTGATATGCTTTGGATCATGAGCCGTTCCAAGCCTTCTCCATACTTTGTCCTTCCCATCATTTTGGTACAGGTTGATCTTAGTTTCATCTGTCCAAAGAATGCTGTTCCAGAACTGGACTGGCTTTTTAAAATTTGTTTGGCAAAGTCTAATCTGGCCTTTCTATTCTTAAGGCTTATGAATGGTTTGCACCTTGTGGTGAACCCTCTGTATTTGCTCATGTGAAGTCTTCTCTTTATGGTAGACTTGGATAATGATATGCCTACCTCCTGGAGAGTGTTCTTCACTTGGCTGGATGTTGTGAAGGGGTTTTTCTTTACCATGGAAAGGATCCTATGATCATCCACCACTGTTGTCTTCCGTGGACGTCCAGGCCTTTTTGTGTTGCAGAGCTCACCAGTGCGTTCTTTTTTTCTCAGAATGTACCAAACTGTTGATTTGGCCACACTTAATGTTCCTGCTATCTCTCTGATGGATTTTCTTTTTTTTTTGCAGCCTAAGGATGCCCTGTTCCACTTGCATTGACCATATCGGATGTGCAATGTTCCCCTTATTCATTGGCTGATGTCCCATTTAACTTTTTTTTTAAAAGGTGTTTGTTGTCACATTGGCCAAAGTAATCTATATAATTAAAAAAATAAAAATAATTTTTTTTTTTTTTTTTTTTTTTTTGAGAGGGCCTAGCACTTTAAACCTTTTGCTGCCAGAGGGGCTTAGCAATAAAGGCATACACACCAATTCGCAAGGCAATGGAAAAAGCAGATAATAATCCAATCTTCCTCTAGCCTAACCATTCATCTTCTATTCAATGTGGAAATACAAAACCCATACTATGATGCTAAAAGTACAAACAGAAAAGAGGCTGCATTCCCATGTGCTCATCTCATATGTTCCTTCTCCAAATAAAACCAAATAAATAACTTCCTGCAAAAGACAAGAGTCATGAGAAAGCTCACTAACTGCAATACAATTATGAATTCAACACAGATGCTAAGTATGGGCTTGTAAGCTACATGCCATCCAGACAAATCTATTCATCTCTGCTGCTACTTTAGCATTGCAAAACAATATACTTTCTAAACATAGAATTTTCATTTTTTTCTTGTGAATAGCAGCTATTCTTAATAATTCTGAAACATTAGTTTACATTAGTTATGCAAAAATATATTTCCATAGATATTGCAATACATGAACTTTCAAGGACAGAAAAATGTCCTCTTCAGAGGTGATTGTAGTTCAAAGGTTTAGTAGCTATCTTGATCCTGAGAATTGTAGTGAGTTGGTCCTATTTACGGGTGCTTTGTATGGTCATTTGCCCCTGATGCAAGGTCCTATGTGGACCTGAAATGTTTTGCTCTTTTGTTCTCCAAATAAATTTAAACCAATGTCAAATGAATCGTAAGTACAGCTCTGCAATATTTATTTGGGAGGGGATGGGGGAGGGCGGGGGGAATTGCCCATCTTTTCTATATTTGTAGTGAGTTGGTTCTGGACAAGCATTGTAGATTATAATATAATTATTTACAACTACATGAACTCTTGTATGAACTCTCATGTTGGTTAACTAAAAGGCACCATAGCTTGTGTAACTAATCTACACTCAATATGAATGTGATATATGAAGAATATGGCTATGGGTGACAAAATATACCACCACTTGTCAAAGTAAATAAAACACATCAAAGGAAAATGATCAACTCTCCCAAAGGAGGAAGGCTACCACCTACCAGTCCCACTGCTCATCCGCCTACACTTGTATATAAAGGTCAAAGGACCACTAACCTACCAGTGAAAGGTGCCTGTTAGGTTCATAGGTCATTCATCTCTACTACTAGAGGAGCGTCTTAGAAAAATACACAGGGGAGGCCTTATTCCTTCTGCAGAGTCTTGAATTACAGGTCACCTGCTGTGTTGAGGTCAAGTCCCTAGAACAGAGAAATTAATTATGCTAGTTTCCAGCCCTACCAGGAAGGTATTTAAAATGTTAGAAATAGTGGTTTGGAGAGAACAACAATATATTCAAAAGCATGCTTCTAAAAACGCTTTGATTTTATCTCCTAAGTGATGATGGTAATTTAAAAATCAAAGATTTTAAGTGAGAAGGCACAAATGTAGCCTGGTGACAAAGTGAGGAAACAGTGCGCAACTATTTAAACAATTCACAAACGTAGCCTCCTCACCTCAGATTTCAAAAAATAAGAATTTTAGGGTTTATTTACCTGTTTCTAAACCCCAGTTGAGACCCAGAATTAATACTTCTACTGATTTCACAGTACATCACACATTATATTTGCAAATAATTTCCATGACAAGCTGCAAACATTGAATGTTTACTGTGATGTTATGAGAACAGAGATGGTGCTCCTCTCCTTTTGATTTTGTTACAAATAACAAACTGCACATAACAGAAGATTAGAAATAGTTTTCTTTATATCACACAGAGATAGACTTGTATTTCACTCACTGCTTTCCATGTGCCATAACAGGGGTTTACAAGCCAGATTACTGATGCTTTTTACCTACACACATACTGAAAAATACACATTCAAACACAAATATACCCATTTGAATCACTTTCTTATATTCTTTCTGGAAGCCATCATGACTGCCAGACATCCTCCCAGCCTAGCTTAGAAAAAAGGAGTGATAGCCTCATATGGTTCCCATCAATCTGTTCCCTTTCAAATGAAATGAGAGACGTGAGAGGATAAAACCCATTGCCGATACAACAGAAAAAGTGAAAGTCTCTTTCCTGTAACTTGGCTCTACACTGGAAACCTGAGGAAGAGTGTGACTCTCAAACTGGTAAAAAATAAGTAATTTAGCTCAATAAAAATGTAACCAAGGCAGCTGGATATCGTACCTTTAACCTCTTTGAAATCCTCTAAATCATACCTTTCAGACTAACTCCATGTCAGCAGGGGACCACTTACAAACTTAAGTCTTCTTCTCCATCTTTGTTAATATATTTTAGATGGTCCATAGGAAACGCATTATAAAGAGGTGGGAGTTACAAAATTAGAATATCAAATTAAATGTACTAACCCAGATATATTTCTACAGTCTGTGTCAGGGTTTTCAAATGCTCTATATTTGTATTTAAATGATGCCAATTATGAGAGGAGACCGTTCATCTCCTGAATATGTGCCATAGGATAAGCCAGTCCTGATCATCTCTGTAACCCATTCAATTTTCCCTCTTTATAAGTGTGGGGATATAATCATTGCCTCTAAACTGATGAATGAATGTCAGTGCTCTGGTCTTCGAAAAATCAGTCAGGTAATTGGGCTGACTCCGTATATTCCATGTAATATGTGGCTTTCTGGTGTGTGTTTAGGTGTGCTAGGTGCGAACTCCCTGTAAGTCTAGTCTAGTCCCTGTAAGTCTGAAAGGGATGTGAAATAAAATGCATAACATCACACCATATACGATTAATATGCACAAATTAGCACTCAACAAATATAAAAAAATAAATAAAATAGTATAGTAAACCACTGATAGCTAATGTCCGTAAATGCAAATTGGCAGCAAGTACAAAACTTAGTGTGACACAATAGTGAAGTATTTATATTGTATCCACACACAGCAAGTGTTATAGAAAAGGATGTGTTTCGTTATAAAAAGTATCCACATTCACTGTCCCATAGTTATGTGACAAAATAGTCTATAGATACCGTCCCAGATGTCAGGATGCTCAATCCTCTTCAGATAAAACCTCAAAAACAAAATTTTAAAAAAGTGTGTGTGGGTGTGTGTGCCGAGTACACGCATTTTAAGTGAAACTTTTGTCTTTTGTCACTGTTTTGAGACAGAATAAAAAATCAAAACACAATGTCAGTGACAAAAGGCACATAAGTTTGACTTAGAATGGATGTGCTCAGCCACAACTCTGTTTTAGATATTTGCACTTCTATTTATACTAACGGAATTCCTCGTGTCTGTGTGTGTCTCTCTGTGTGTGTGACTGTATGTAAGTGTACATGTGTGTGACTGTGCATGACTGCATGAGCGTGTGTGACTGTGTACGTCACTGTGTGTGTGAGAGTGACCTTATTATTGAGAAGGGAGAGGGTCCACCTGTGCAGCAGAGTTCGGTGTGAGGCAGGCATAGGAAGGTGTCCAGACGGCTGATCAGGGAAGTTGCGCCAGACATCTGGTGTCCTGCGCATACACGTGGCTCCGGGCGGTCCTGCGCGAGGTGTCAGCCGCGCCGTTAATGCTTATGTAGACGGGAGAATGAATATGGGCTTTTGCGCTTGCGCGTCAGGGTTTACAACCTCCTCTTCTGCACATGTGCTGCCTACTACCTCGGTGTGGCCTAGAAGGTTGAAGGATGTGTGTGCACGTGCAACCATCAGTAGCGTGGCGTCATTTCTGTCACGGATTTTCGTTACAACAGAAGAGATTTTTCCCATCAAAACTTGTAGGTGCCAGCAGAGAAATTTCACTTAAAAAATAGGGGGCGCACAGTGTAAAATTCTTTATATTGAAAAAATATTCAATGACAAGTAAAAAAATGCACTCACACAAATTAATATTAATGAGAGTATAGTCCCCGGTGTTGAGACTACAGTCTCTTATTGCGTCCGTGAACGATCAGCTGTTGCTATTTTCATGTTTCTCTATGGCGCTCAGGAATAGGACTGCTGGAGCCTTTCTGGTCTGTGGGGTGTGAAGAGGTACTTTGTTGCAGGATGGCGACCCCCGTTGGTTAGCAGTGGTCGTTCCTCTGCGTGGCAGAGTCCCCTCATCTGCTGACCGGCGTTCTCGTTGCTGCGGCAACCTCCCGGAAGTCTTCCCTGCGTGCACTCTGCTACGAGCTGGGGCTAACAACTAATACTGAATGTCGGCTGGAGGCTACTCAGGAGTGTGCCAAGAATTGTGCTTGCTGCTTATCTCTATCCAAAACGTTTCTCCACTTGTCGTGGCTTCGTCAGGGATAATTTGCATCCACGTCTGGCCCGTATTTATGAGAGATTTGGCAATTGAATAATTAATTTATTAATTGAACAATGCATGTGTGTCATTGCCAATCTTGACGAAATAATAAAACTTTAGGATTTATTTTGCCTTTTCTTATCTTTGTGTGTCTGGTTGGTTTAATTCATTAATTCAGATACTTCTTTTAAGCGATAAAGACATCTTGATATGAAAAAAAGGGCCATGTTGATATGAAAAAAAGGGCCATGTTGATATGAAAAAAAGGGCCATGTATCAGTATTTTTTTGATAATAATAGCAATCCATACATAGAAATATCTCAATATGCAAAAAGGTCTAAAAGTATTACAAAGATAGTTTATTAGTAAATATTAAAAGAAAATTATGAAATAGACTGTTGCTGGTTATTTCCCCTTAAACAATTTTTTGGTGACATCTTAAGAAAAAATGGATATATAGTGCAATCAGTTAGAACAGTAAACATGCACAAAGAATGACATATAATCAATTCATCATCAATTTACACATTTCATTGCTATTAGGTAGTTTTACATAATTCAAATGCAATGAGTCAATTAAATCTGAATCTTTAATAACTAGTAACTAAATTGCTGTTGCATTGGAAGCATTCATTTTTAATATTTGTAACATAGATACAGAAAATATGTATATATCTATATGTTAATACACTTATGTTGCTTATAGCCTATTTATAATTAGTTTTAATATTATCTTAGTGAAATATCCAACAATAAAATATTCCCATCACTGAAGCATCCTTACCCAAATTGCATTTTAATTATGAAATATACTGTGTGTGCATGTATGTGTGTGTGTGTATATATGTATATATATGAGAAAGCGGTCACTGGCACTCCAATAGCAATAGGTCTGGTGCTATGTCCATAAGGATGAATAGTTAATACTTAACCACCAGTGTTGATAAAAATAAAGACAGCACTCAGCAGTAGGGTCCACAAGAAACTGTATTCAGCAAAAAGTCACACAAATCCAACGTTTCCATCCACGTAATGGGATCTTTCTCAGGGGGGGTCACCCTGCAGCTGATTGTGGGCGTGCACTGTAATCTCATCATCACTGGCATAGTGTCCTGGTAGCTATGGCAACCCGATTACACATGCATAGTTCAATTTGCTTTCTCTTGCACCCGCCGCTTGGGCAGCCGGCAGCATTTGCGGTGAGACAGAGAGAAAGTCTGTCCCGATCCTGTGGTAGGGAGGTGGAGTCCTTCCCTGTGGTCCTAGCTATCGCGCAACAGTAGCCGTGGGTTGGTAGTAGTGTAAATGATATCCATGGGTATAGGAGGCTGCCGGAGGGAATCCACTCACGTGACTGTCACTCAAGGGAGAATTGTTGTAACAGGAGTTACAAGGGATTCTGGGAAATGACATGCAAATGAGCACACAGCGCCACCTTTTGCTTCAAAACCATTTTAACATGGTTCCCCTATAGGCTTAAGCTTGCTGCATGGTCACAGCTTTGAGCACAGCCAGGATTAAGATGCATAGCCAGTAAACCCACCCACAGACAGCCGTTTCGACCTTAATGGGTCTCATCAGTGTGGTGCTGGTTATACTGGCTATGCTTAAGCCTATAGAGAACCATGTTAAAATGGTTTTGAAGAAAAAAGGTGGAACTGTGTGCTCATTTGCATGTCATTTCCCAGAATCCCTTGTAACTCCTGTTACAACGGAGATCACACATTGCAGTGTGCAACTTTGAAACAGGAAGCAAGAAACAGCAAGTAGGAAGCAGGAGACTGTCTCCAGTGTTACCCGGTTCAGCATTACGTGGTCACCTTACGGCATGCAATCGCTGGTGCAGCTGACGGAGGGACGCGGGGACCCTTGGGGTTACACTATCTGGTGAGATCGTTCCTTTATTCCCTACATCTGCCCTGCCTGTCATCTTTCAGCAACCTTTCAATACGGAGGTTATCTTTCAGCCCACTACTGATATGTATATGTATATACACTGCTTTTTTACTCTCCTATATTTGCTATTGTTCTATGCTACAAGTGATTCATCATCTGCAATACACTCCTCCACAATAGACTTTTTGGACATTTTATTTGGTATTTTACCAATTTATTTTTATCTTGGATTTCCCCTCTAATTGTGTTTGTTATATATACATTTGTCTGTGTATTTTTAGTATTTATGTCCAGTAACCAAGCCTTTGTTGTTTTACAATACATTTTCCCTATATTTTCAATTGCTATGTAGGATTGCGCTTTTTTTTCTCTATTTCGATATTCTTTGGATAGGCATATCCTAATTAGAGCTGCATCCTACAGGCACAATATCCTTTTTCAATACTTGATTTGCATTATATCAATTAATTTTTTTTGCACATTATTTTTAAATACAATTTCACCAATTGTGCTAGTCCTGGCGCTGATTTTACTTTTGTGTATATATATTACTAATATTGCACAGAATATACATCTGAGAAGAATTGCTCTATAATTGGTGACTTTTTGATTTCCAGCTGTCATTAGCCATTTGGACTGCCACTAGCCAATATTATACTTAGTGTTTATCCTCCTTAATTTCGTCTCCTCGCTCTATCTGTTCCACAGATTTATATATGTCATTTGCTTAATGCTGCTGTCTATTATTTTATACTGCACATCGATTGCTTTTTAATCACACCGCTCTAACATTAGTCTTTAAGACTACTCTAGTTATTATATAATAAAATCCACTCATTTTTTTATATACGGAACTGGTGCTTCTTTATGTTTGTTTTTTGTTTAAGTTATTGGTCAGGCTCGACCATATAGAAGATTTGCCTAGACCGTATAGACAGTTCCTATGCTAACACCAGCATTTCATCTATACACTATTTATTCATTTATTAGAACACTTACTGTATTTTCATTTTAAACACTTTTGTTATAATACATTGCACACTATATCACTTATTAATCACTCACTAGCGCTACTATTTGTTTCTGTGTATATACACTACCGACACACTTTATTAAAGTGTGGCCGGTTCCGCAAGCCGGGAGATTTCCCGGCTTGCTAGTGGCCGCCCCTCGGCGTGCCGCGCGTCACCGACGCGCGGTCACGCGTCATTGGGAGCCTGCGCCCCCTGCACGACCCCTCCCCGAGGGAGCCCTGGTGTCCCGCGATGTGGGGGACGGCGGCAGGGAGTTCCGGGGGACCCGGCGGACCCGGCAGCGGGAGGGAGAGCGGCCCGATCGGAGGGCGCTCTTCCGCTGCTTCGGCGCGCGCCCGGCACCCTCCGGCGCGCGCCAGTTTACTGCTGCGGCCGAGAACGGGCAAATGCTCGAATAAACTCGGCCGCAGCAGTATATACAGCTCAACCCCGTTATAGCGCGATCCGTTACAACGCGAATCCGCTTATAGCGTGATGCACGCGTGGCTCCCAATTTTCGGAATTATGAATACTTTACAACACGATTATTGGTGTCTGAAATACTTTATTGTACAATGCATACAATGGTACATTATTTCTAACGCGATCCGCTTATAGCGCGGTGTGATTCTTTGGACCCCAAGCACAGTGTTATAAGGGGGTTGAGCTGTGTGTGTATATATATATATATATATATATATATCTCATCCCAGCCTCTGTTTAAAAGCTGTGTTTAAAACAGCATGCATTGGCTTGAGGATTGGCTTGTGTAATACGAGCTTGAGACAAAAGGTGGCACTGAGTGCTCATTTGCATGTCATTTCCCAGAATCCCTTGCTGCAGTGGAAGTGCTGTATGCTGGGTGACAATGGGGAAAGACAGGGTTGCAGACCTGTCTAAGACATGCAAATGAACATACAGTAATATTTACAGTTGCTATATATATATATATATATATATATATCATCATCATCAACGGCGGTTAATAAAGTTCCTGTTCCTGGTGTCCTTCACTGCATTACCAACGCCCAGCCTGCAGGGATCCAGCACCCTGACATGTAACAGTCTGAGCACTCAATAAAACTCCTTATGAGCCGGGAAAGGAGGGTTACACTAGTAAAGAAGTCAAGTCTAAATTGGTTAAAACGAACATAGTATGTATCGCCTTTGATGAAAAACTTTAATTACTGTAGGTGTGAATGGGTTAAAGAAAACACAGGGAAAAGCAGCTTCAACTTCAAAGCAATGTCAGTCATCAGCACTACAACCTTCCATAAGTCTCATAGTGCTGGTGTACTGCAGAAGATGGGCTATTCTGATTGTTGAGTATGTTGTTTAGTATTAAACCTCTGGGCGTTTCTCAGGAACTCATGTCCGTATATGAGGAATCTGTAGCTTCTTAAACTCGAATGTTTATTGAACATACAACCTATTAATTGAACAGTATATGCAGACTGCTTCCTACCTGTGTTGTGTCTACAGCTATTACAGAACTGAATTGTAACATAAAGCGCGCTCAAGTATCTAACATTACTTCTACTTTGAAAGACACAGTTACATAATACTACAGTGATCATACCCTCAAATGGTGTAGCACCAACCCTTGATGAACTTTTATGACATTGTGACCAAATGCAACATTGAAAGGTAAAGAATGCCGCACACGTGCATCAGAAGGCTGCACCATTTCCTACTACACTGGAATCATAAAAGCAGTGAAGCAAAAATATTCTGTGTGCATCCACACATCAGATCAAATTACGCAGAGCAGCAGAGCGCAAAAGCAGCATCACATAGAAAGCGGAGGGGGATGGAGGGAGCTGTGCCCAGAGCAGCTCACAGTCTGAGTTGAAGATATGAATAGGATAAAGCAGTACCAGGTCAGCTGTTCTTCAAAACAATATTGGTTCTGCAATGAGCATTTTAATAAAATCCGAAGTGAGAGAGAATCATTCAGACTGGAAGGACACCGCGAGAGGGGCCTGCAACGTATTGTAGTGCAGCAAAAAGATTACTTATAAGATACCCCTGCCCCATTAGCCGATTTTGACATCCATTAAGTCACATCCAAAAAGTTCTGAGGTAAGCAGGATACCATCTGTTTTTTAGGGTGTACAGCACTTTAAAGGAGCAGTTCCCTGGACAGACCGTGAACCTTATTTTTATTTTCCTAGGATGTGAAGCTGGGGGTCCCGGCGATGGACAGTGTTCATTTCCGTTGCAGAGACCCCCTGAGATACCTACTGGGAAAGGTGCCGCCAGCACTTCCTTGTTATTTAAACCCCCACATGCCACATGGGCCAATACGAAGCCGCAACGGTCAGGGGGGT